>NC_056731.1:1579954761-1580187261 GCF_019279795.1 Protopterus annectens | reverse complement strand
CATGCTATGACCAGGGCAGGAGAGCTGTCTATAAGTCATTCAGACTTACCAGGCTGCATAAAACATTTGGAATGAATGGTACTGTAAGCCCTTCTGAATCCCAGGGTTTGTATTTATGGATAAAACTGAGACTTTCACTTATTGCACCAAAAAATGGCATCAAAATGATTCTTTTTTCATCAAAATTCAAGATGCAGCTTCTCTTTTGCCTTTAATATATGAACATATTATAAGGATAGTCTATAGGTAATTATCATTAAATTATTTTCTGAAGAGCTCATGGGAAGATGTGAAATCATACTGTTTTAGAGTTATAGCAGTTTCAATGTAAGGTCCCAAAATAGCCCAAACTAGTCAATAATAAGCTCAAAGCCTTTTTGAAAGTAAAGGGGTTAAGAGGCCAAATATATAGATGACAGAGGGGTACTTTGAAAAGCCTGGCAGAACCACGGTGTTTCTATTTAAGAACTATGAAGGTTGACATCCCGAATGGTAAAATGGTTAAATTTTTTGAGAAGCATGAATATGACTGATTTCTAACTTAATTATGCTGATATAAGAAGTGTCTCACAGTGCTACAGGTTTTGTCTAAATCTCAGAAGCATGTAGCTTCCTTAAAAGGTCTCAGACATAAAAAAAGAAACTATATGCGACAAGCAATGAAATCAAGGTTATGAAATATCCTACATAATTTTACCAAATGTGACTTAATGTTGTTGCTTATAAGAGTCACTGATCCCATGCCTTCATTTTAGTGCTTTTACTGAGTTGCCTGTTTCAATGTAATCTTTCAAGGGGATTTCTTTACTTTGGTGTTTCAGTAGTATTTCCATAGAAACACTTAAAATGCCTTCTAGCAAGACATTAGTACAGATACTGATAGTTAAGCCTGTAACTTCAAAAACTATTTCTGTCATGCCTTGTCTTTGTTTATCTTAAAACCAGAATCAACCTCTTCATCTAAAGTGCCTTTAAAGGAATGCTATTACCAGATACAACTTCAAGTAATATTTTTACAACATTCATCCTTCTTGATCTTCCAGCTCTGTCTTGCCAGAGAAGGTACACTTAATGGCCCCTTCATCAACTTTAAAGTAAGGTGAGCTGACAGATGTGACACTCTGATGTTCTGCTCTGATCATAAAAGAAAAATGATTTTGCCTGCTGTATAGGCTATTGTCTAACCACAACTTCATAAATTCACGCACTATATATGTTATTTTTAAAGGTGCATAGCATTATAAATCTTGAGTAGGTAATGCCATCTTTAAAAGAGTAGTATGACAAAGCTTCCAAGGAATACAGCAATATGCAATATTTATTTTACTTGCACATAGCAAATCGGGTGCAAATATGAAGTACAGTAACAGAGAGAAAATAGTATATGCTGCGAGTTCAAGATCTGATAATAAGAATGGAAAAAAACTTGCAACTAGTTATGTCTGTCCTGGGTTTTGCAGTTACTGTAGCGCAAACAGGAAAAGATATATAGCATCATTCAAACATCTATTTATTCTGTCTTACAAAATCTTGGTCTTTGTCTTGTTTTCTCCTTTCTTTAATTGTGAATTATTTTATTGGATAATGGACTATCTGACTGATGACAACTTATGTGATAATACGAAATCCCTCAGAATGCCCTCTGATCAGACTGAGACCTCTGTAGGGGAAAATCTGCTTAAACTCTTAACTGGACTGATTTTTCCTCTGGAAAGGGGACTTTATTTATTTTTATTTTTGCTAAGTTTTGGTAAGTTAGCAGCAACCAGGCTCCAACATTCTGCACAGTTATCCTCATTTCTAATCTTTTACTTTGCCCCATAGACTGTTGAGGCTACGGTTTGGGATACCAGATCAGTGCTTCACAGATTTCTCTGTCTTTTTTTCCAGCTGGGAGGTTAGGACACATACAAATGTCCTCATAAATGGGATGCCAACAAGGACAAAGAGGAAATTCATGGCTGACTCATTGACAGCACTCTCTGTACAACTCCAGCCCACCACTGGACAAACATTTACAGTAAATGGGCATGTCTTAATTTTGAGGAGACTTGATAATCAGCAGGCACGGGGCAAAAATAAAAAATAAAAAGAAAGAGCACTGGGAAGGAAAAGAAAAGAAAATAGACATCATTGTCTCCAGCAATAGTGTCTAACTCACTCTGGATGATGCTTAGGCATTTCCAGGCCAGTTGAGAAATATAGTCACTCCACCATGTTCTGGTTGTGTCCCTGGGTCTCCTCCCAATGGACTGTGCCTGATATACCCTCATCAAAGTTAACTTTCATAGGTTCATAGGTTGGTACTAGGCTATCAGCCCTAGGGCCTATACAAGCCTAGCCATAGCAATTCCCTGGCTATTTCTTCCCACATTATTTACTTTCCTGGACCCCTGTCTAGCAGGGCGACTGACGTGATCCCTGGGTGAATTTCCTTTCTCCCATCCAATTGTCAAGGTTCCTCTTGAAGAGGTCCAAAGAGGCACTCTGCTTGACATGTATGGGCAATCTATTCCAGAGTCTGGGGAGTCTCTGGGTCAGGAACCTATCCCTCCAGCATGTTTTGTTTATTGTGATGACAAGGTTTAGATCCCTGGAGCATGTAGCTCTGAGGGATTGGGATTTCTTTAAGTGTAGCATGTCCAACAGCTCTGGGTTTGACATGGCCTTGCATGTTAAGCAGAGATCGCCTCTGAGTAGACGATATGCGACAGAGTATAGCTGGAGTTTTTTAAGGCGGTCAGCGTAGGGCATCTGCTTTAGGCCTGTGATTCTTTTAGTGAGGCATTTCTGAGGCCTTTCCAGTTGTTGCAGATGTCTTGAGAGGTACATACCAAATGGGGCATTGTATTCTATAATGGGTCTAATGAGGGATGAGTACAGTGGGACAATGACCTCCTTTTTTCTGGATGAAAAGCCCTTCGTGATGAGGTGTGCCACATAAAAGGATTTCCTGACTGTTGTGGTGATGTGGTTATCGAAGGTGAGACCACTGTCCACCTGTGTCCCTAAGTCTCTTATCACACTTTCTGTGTTTAGTGTACTGCCACCTATATGGTAATTCATGGATACATGTTTTTCCCAAAGGGGATAACAATACATTTCTTGGCATTGAGCTTGAGCCCATGGCTCTGGCACCAAGCATCTGTTTCTGTAAGGCCCTTTTGTAGAGTATCCACATCATTTGGGATTCAATAATGGCTCCCAGTTTGCAGTCATCTGCAAACTTTGTTAGCCAGAGTCCCTTAGTGTTGACCTGTACTTCAGAGAAGTAGATGCCAAACAAGAGTGGCCCCAGGACTGAACCCTGAGGTACTCCACTTGTCACTTGTCTGGAGCTGGATTTGGAGTCGGCTACTTTTACAGTGTGGGTTCTATCAGTAAGCCATTTAGCAACCCATTGGGTGACATAGGGATTAATGCCCAACTTAGTAAGTTTATCTATGATTCCAGAGTGGGGTTGGTGTCAAAGGCCTTGGCAAGGTCTAGATAGGCTGTGTGGACCACCTTACCCTTGTCCATGGCTCTGGAGACTGATTCAAAGAAGTCAATCAGGTTCAGGAGACAAGATCGGCCATTCACAAACCCAAACTGGGTGGGGTCCAGTGTTTGAAGGTTGCCAATGTCTTTGTTTATAAGTTCCATGATAATACGCTCCATGGCCTTGCAGATAAGGCTTGTCAGACTGATGGGACGGTAGTTTCCGGGATCCAAGGTGGATCCCCCCTTGTGGATTGGGATAACTGTAGCTCTGCGCCACTCAGTGGGCATGAAACCTGAGGTGAGGCTATGATTAAACATGACACTTAGGTGAGGTGCCAGTTCATATTGTAGTTCATGTAGTACACAGCCCGGGATGTCATCTGGTCCCATGGATGCTGTATTCTTGGCTTTAGAGAGTGCATTTTGTACCTGTGTGGCCATTATTACTGGAATTTGGCAATCTTCCGGTATTGAGATGGGCCATTTAGGGGGTGAGAGGGGGGTGAAGTTGGCACTGAATCGATCTGCCAGGATATTGGCAATATCCTTCAGATCAGTATATTTAATGCCATTCTGTTTTAGCTCAGAGCAGATCTGAGCATTGCCATTTAGATTCTTGACATAGTTATAGAATGCTTTGTGGTTGTCTTTGGAATCTTTGGCAATTTTATTTTCGTAACTAGCTTTGGAGGATTTTATGAGGCATCTCAGTTTCTTACTGAGGCTAGTAAGGGAGTTTTTTGCATCCTGGGATTTTCCTCTTTTCTGCAAAAAAAAATTTTGCATTACACTTTGTTTTCTTTTGGAAAAAAATTCAGAAGAAAGGTCATTGAGTGGACATTGCATCTATTAATTCTCTGATTACGGGATGAAAATCCTAGATAAACTCATTCTCTGATTGCTGGATAGACCCATTCATACTCCTGAGTGTCAGATGGATGCCATAGATCCATACATTATCTGCTTGTCTGATAGACATCATAGATTCATTCATTCTGGAGTTGTCAGATGGATATTTTAGACAAATGTGTTCTGTGAAGAAGCACATCCTGATACTTAGTTTTTTCTCCAGTTAACTTATGGAATAAGCACTGAGGTTCATAGGTGTTTACTAGACTAATGACCACAAGGGCCTTTTTAAGCCTAGCCATGCATTGCAAATCAATGATAAGTTCTGGTAACCCTGATCAGTATAAGCAGGGGCTTGAGAGATGAAACATTTCATAGCAAGAGCCTGAGAGAGGAACCATTTACAGGCTGCCTGTGTCCATTAGAGACGTAGGTGCAAACCAGGGATGAATTTCCTGCTCCTCATCCAATTTTCCAAGTTACAAATGAATTGGGTTAGGGAGGAACTCTACTTCACATGGATGGGGAGCTTGTTCTAGTGAAGGGGTAGTATCTGGGATACATACCCGTCTCTCTATCAGGTCCTGTTTATATCACAGGTAAGGTTTAAGTCTTTAGAAAAGGGAATTCTGGTGCTGTTTGTTTTCAAGATATGCAGGAGATCCATCAGAGTGTGGTCTGCAATGCCTTGTATGCCAGCCCTACATCTCATCTCAACAGCCTGTAGGAGATAGAACACAGGGATAGGCCATTGAGGTGGTCTGCATAAGACATGTTACTTATGCCCTGTATTCTTTTAGTGAGAAAACTCTGTGGATGTTCCATCTGTTGGATATGCATGGTTAGGTACATATCAAAGGAGGCATTGTACTCAATGACAGGTCTAATGAATGACAAATACAGTGGAATAATGACTTTCTTGGATCTAGATGCTGTACCTTTGTTTATATGTTGCCTAGTATAGTGTGATTTCCTCAATACTGTAGACACACGATGGTCAAAGGTTAGATTACTGTCTATATTTGTCCCTAGTCCCTGACTACTGAGTCAACTCTTAGGGATGTGTTGTCAATATAATAGTTACCAGGGGTTGAGGACTTCCCAAAGGATACTATTATGTATTTCTTGGCATTTAGCTTTAGCCTATGGCTCTGACACCAGTTGTTTGCCTGTGTCAGCCCTTCCTAGAGAACATTTGTGTCAGTGGGGGATTCAATCACAGCGATTAATTTGCAATCATCTGCAAATTTAGTCAGCCAGAGGCCATTGATACTGGCCTTGATCCTTGAAGTACTTCACTTGTGATTGGCCTCTTTGTAGAGGCAGACTTCACAATTTTAACTTCTTTGGTCTTATCTGTGAGCCAGCTTGCTATCCAGTGGGTGACAAGGATTTGTACCTAAACTCTTGAGTTTGTCAACAATGTCTGAGTGGGGTATTGTGTGAAATGGCTTGGCCAGGTCAAGGTAGGCAGTGTGAACCATTTTGCCTGAATCCCTTGCTTTGGTGACCTTTTCAAAGAAGTCCACCAGGTTGATTAGACATGACCTTCTGTGAAGATTGGGGAAAGATGGGCGAAGGCTGTCAGCCTAGTCAAATCGAATTTGATACATAATTCTATCATTTGTAAATATAAATGTAAAATACAGGCTTGTGTTCTTAAATGAAACAAAACACTGTAAAATGTGAACTTCAGGATTGTAGCAACATTGCCATCTGCTGTAAGGAAAACTTAGTCAAGCATTTCAAATGTTCTTTGAAGTAAAATTATCTAAATAGTGGTGCCAAAGCAGCTGGCTGAATACATTCATTCTATTGTCTTGACTTAAGGAATAATAGCTTGAGTTTACATGTGAAATATCTTTTATTGTTGTAGTTTCCTGAGCAGGTGTTAGATTGCTAAATAATGCAGTTTGCTGGCCTGGGAACACCAGACTAAGTATCAAAATGATGCAATGTGTATACTGGGAAAACCTAAGTGTCAAAATGATGTAATTTGGGAGGGCCTAACAAAGATGTTTGTTAGTGAGTTTAAAAACTATTGTTCAGAGAGAGACTGTAGAACATTTTGATCTTGATATAAAACTTATCATCACTCTGCCTGTTGTCTTATGCAAGTAGTGTCTTAGAAATATGTTATCTTGTAGTAATAGCTAGGAAATTAGAAGAAAGTTAGACAAGTGTTTTTCTGTTATACTAGAACTTTCCTACTGTATTGTTTAAGTTTCTGTGTGATCTCTGAACTCTTAAATATCACTGTGGTGTAGTAGTATTGTCTTGTGTTTTTAATTATTTATTATTAAATATTTTTAAAATATTTTACCTGTGGCTGGTTTGTGTAGACATAAGTAAGCTCTAGAGTACATTGCATATTTATAGAGTTTATTGTAATAAGCCACTCTAATAAGCCTTAGACTGAATAGTCACATTACCAGTTGGATAATAATATTGCACAGTAATGATTGGACACCCTTTTAAGGGCCTTTGGGTAGCTGATAAGTATTAGCTGGTGGTGGCAGAAATTATTACCATATAGTCTGGGTAAAGGGGCACAGCTAGAGAATCTGTGTCAGCCTTTCCCAGGAGTGTCTGTGAAGTTGTATAAATACTTATCTCAAAGTGTGTGTGGTGTGTCAGCTACCTGGGTCGGGACACAAAGCACTGGTGGGACAGAGATGGTACTGGAGGTTAGCTTGCCAGCTAGGCTGAGATCTGGATCCTATAGCTGTGCCTGTGGGGAGTCTTATTGGTGACCTGGAGAGCAAGGGAGCAACCAGCCCCAGACTGACTGTGATCTCTGTGCGCACTTAAGGGAAATTGTACTTTACTGTGTGTATTTGTTATCCTTTTTCTCTTATATGAGACACCCTCCCTGGTGTTGGTGGTGAGGATTGAGGCTCCTTGATTGCTGGGTCAGGGCACGATCATCACACTTTCCCTTGACAAAACCAAATTAGGTTGGATCCAGTGTCTGGAGGTTTCTATGTCATTACTGATCATTTTCATGATAATTCTTTCCATAGCTTTGCATATGAGACTAGTGAGACTTATCAGTCTATAGTTGCTAGTATCTGTTGATGGCTCACCTTTGTGCAAAGGAATGACTGTTCTGCTCTCAGTTCATAAGGCATGAAGCCTGTTTGGAGGCTACAGTTAAATAGCAATTCCAGAGGGTCTGATAGGTCATATTGCATGTTATTTTGAAGGCATCCTGGGATGCCGTCTGGCCCCATTGATGCAGTGCTCTTGGCATTAGGAGTACATTAATGACCTGTTCCCTAGTGATAGCAGGGAGAGATATATTTGATGGTATTTCCTGAGAGTTAGTTGAGCGGTTAGAGAGGGGTAATGTTGGAGCTGAATTTGTCAGCCAGTAGGTTTGCTGTATCTTCTGGCTCAGCATAGGAGGCTCCATTAAAAATGATCTATGCACACAATTATTTACTGTCTTTGTGAATTCCTTATGGTTGTCCTTGTCCTTACTTGAAATCTGGCTTTGGTAGATTTTATTTGTCCTCTGAGATGTTTGTTTGGTTTGATGAGAGTGCTTTTATCCTGCTGGGTGCTGCACCTCTTACTTTTTCCCATGATTTTCTTCCTTCTGTTATGCAGCCTACTGATTTTGTGATTCCACCAGGGTGGCTTGTTTTTTGAGTTAGTTCTGTACTTCTTCCTGGTGGGTACAGCTGCCTCTATGCAGCTATTAACATGCTTGTACAGGGTTTCTGTGAAAAGTTCTGCATAGGCAACAGTGTTTTTAGGGTTTATGGGAGCTTGTAATTTTGCCAGGGTATCGCTTAATAGGAGGAGGTTAGCCTTAGAGTAATTCCTGAATATTCCAGGTTTAACTGGGGGTCGAGGTTTTATTTTTACTTCAAATGAGACCATTGTGTGGTCTGACTTTGCCAGGGAAGACATTACAGTAAGGTGTGTGCAGCACTCTCCCATATTAGTGAGAACCAGATCCAGTATGGTTGCACCCCTGGTTGGTGTATTGACAGTCTGTTCCAGGGAGTTTGTATTTACAAAATCCAGGAATCTCTGTGCCTGTCCCTTTGGTGTTGTACAAGATTACAAATTAATACTGGAGTAATCAAAGTCACCCATGAATATAGTATTGGGTTGGATAGTGAGTGTTTCCAACAAGTTTAATTACATGGTATGGGTTTCTTGGGGCATACAAGGGGATCTTATAACTTGCAAGGAGGTGGTATTGGATTTTGCCTATGGTGGTTTGAACCGGGAGATGCTCTAGTGCATTGTCCTGTTTATCTAGCCTCAAGCTATATTTATTTTTGATGTAAATTGATACACCTGCACCTTTAGTCCCTGTCTGTGTAATAGCTGGTCTTAATGTGTGGAAGGCATTATAACCTTGCACTGTTGGTGTTCTCTCCATGGCTTCAAACCATGTCTCTGTGACTACAGAGACATCATCATTCTCTAGGGTGAAGAGAACTTCTAAGGAGTAGAGTTTTTTTGTTTAGACTCCTAGCATTGAGCGGTAACAGTATTAAATTTTCTTGGTTTTGATTTGCTATGTTGGTAGTACTTTCAGTTTGGCATTGCCTTAAAAAGGCACTATGGAGAGGACATTGCTTTAGCTAATATTCAAAAGCCTAGAGGAGAGAGGTGCGCACTATTCCCCTGTAAAGCAGCATGGTCTGTGAACCATCTCCTTCCATGTTGACCAATATCGCACCCCCTTAGAATAACACCAAAAACTAAGCCAATTATTAAATTAGTCTTCTTTTGTTTGTATTGCAGCATCCTTGGAGAAGGTAAAATGCTGCTCCATGCTAGGCTCATCCCAGCCTGGGACACATATTCTGCAAGCTCTATTATGTCTCTCTTCATAAAGCCTAGAGGGGTACATCTCAGGCCATTTACACCCACATGGATTATGACTGAGTCATACTGGTATTTGTGGTCCACTGACCTGAGTGCATGTGTAATGTGGCTGAACCTGGCCCCTGATAAGCAATTGACAGTGACTTTCACCTTACTCAGCCCCCTGAGAGGGGCATCAGTGTGTCTCACAATGGAGTCTCCAATGACCAGCATATTGGATTGTGTGGTGACTTGCCTTATGGACTTGGAAGTAGAGGTTCCATGAGTTGTGGGTATATGTGTTGATGTGGGTGCTGTTTTGAAAGAGTTCCTTTAGAGCTGTTGAGGTTATTTTTTATACATACTTTGTCTGATAGGTCTTTGGGGTTTAAGAAGTTTACATTTACATGCCTTAGCAAATGTGGGTCTATGTATCTTCTTTGAACTGTGTGTGATGGGTGCAGCATGTGTACTACTGACAATTTTATTGACATTAGGCGTGCTTTTAAGTGAAAGCTTTGCCTCCAGTGATGTTGGGTAAATACATCCCTTACATATCGTATTGGTTTGTTTGAGAATTAACTGGCTGTCAGTAAACACGAGGCAATCACATCAGTAAGTTAATTTTCCATGGCTCTGCAGACCACTGTACATTCAATAAATACCTGTTTCAACTGCTTTTCTTTGTGGTAGTGCCCTTAGCTAACAGGGAACATTTAACAAGTCATTATGCACAGGACTCTGGGTAATGCAGAATATGGTACAGACTATGTTAATACACAGGACATTAGGTAATATAGAATATGATACAGATCATGGGACACCAAATAAAACATATGGCAACACATATTCATAATTTACTGATTATGTAAAATCTACATTCCTCTATGGTTACCTGCTCAATTCATTGACACTATAACAGTTTGGTGTAGTATTTTGTAATGCATCATTCATTATAAGTGGAAAGGAATGGGTTAACACTACAACACAGGAGTACAATAGCTGTTGTACACATGGAAAGCAAAAAGAAAGGCTTTGCATTTTATAAATGCTGTACACGTAACACGGTAGCCTCATGCTTTCATGAGCATACTGATGTGTCATGGAGACACTTTAATGGGATATAGGATGAGCAGAGTTTTTTAGTATTTTATACTATTCTGTGACAGAAAGGTCTCAGGGGGTATGGCAGTAGTCCACAATATATGGAGGTCCACACCATGAAGTTATCAATTGAAGCTGCATATGTTTTATATATTCCTGAGAGCTGTAGTTATAAGAACCCATGTCATATTAGGAACACAATATAGCGGTCAGTGATGAGTGTTAATAACTGGAATCGCCTATCACTTTAGTGCAGACAGATAAGGCTATGAGTTACAAATCAATTTCATCCTGTAGTCTTTGGTTTGATTCTTTCAGTTTCCATTTACCTGCTATTTGACTCTGGACAAGTCTCATAGTCATTTGATCTTGTCAACCATTTAGTGAAGAGGGGATGGAAAGAAGAAAGACCATAGTAATATTGCTATTATTTTGTCCTTCATTTTTTCATTTTTTGTACACCTAAATCATATGCCTTTTATATATTTGCCACTGCAAAAAAGTGTTTTTCCAGAACTGTCCATTATAGGTTCATAGATCAATACTAGTCTAACTGCCCTAGTGTGCCATTTTAAACCTAGTTAATTATCCCATGCAAGAATTAAATCCTGCACCTAGTGTTTGTAAGGTAAACAGCTTAACCATTATGCTATCCTCCATTCTACTATATTTATATGGCATTGTTTGTTTTCTTTGTATTGTATGTATGTTACTTCTATGTTTGTACAATTCTGATAATTTGATATATTTTCTATTTGTGTTTAAATAAATAAATACTGTGCCTACTGTGATGACAACTTCGAAGCTTCAAACTTCGAACTTGAAAGTTCAAAGTCTAAAAACGTCAAATGTCAAAAAAAACTCCACTCAAAACCCAAAACAAAAAAAAAATGCTCTATGCAAGCCCCCCTGCACCCCCCACACCCCCCACTACTTAAATATACCAACTCCAAGATCACACTACAATGCAGTAAAGGGAAATCTTCCCTTCCTGCACTCTATGGTGATCTCTGTTATATGTTTCAAAGCTTTTACACTTCAAACTGTCATGTTCGAAGTTTAATGCTTTGAACTTGTCAGCATTCAACATTATGACATAGACCCATAGTATAAATGATATATCTTATCTAATACCAAAATAAAACATCATCAAAATAAGTTTGAACATTTATAAAACTGAAAACCTTTAACACTATACATAAAAAACATCATAAAAGAGAAACAATTTCCCTTTGTAATATTTGCAGTAAACCCCCTCTGTAAGACTAAACCCAAATTTCCAGAATAGTGGTAGTGTTATGGAAAAGATTTTTAAAGGTAAGGTGTAGGACAAGGATTAGCGGTTGGATCAAAATTAGGGTTAGCATGCATTAAGATAGCTTTTAAAAAGGTTTGTGCATACTTTGGACGAAACACTGAGAATAATTATTTAAACATATATTTAAAATTATACATCCACATTTTCTTGTAAGAATAGACAGCAACATCTCAACAACCACATACACAGACATGTTTGAGATTTGATTTCAAAACTTGAAATCCATTTTTCAATTGGCTGAAACTTGAGATAGTGATGCTTTAAGAATATCTCACCCCATAAAAGGGCCTAGATGAAGAATGATTCTGATATTGAAAGATATTCAACTTGGCATGTCTGAAAGGTAGAAAACACTGTATTTTCAAAACTCTGAAACTGACATAAAAGTACCCTTAGAATGCCACTGAATCTTTTACTGTTGTAAACTTAGAAAATGTTATGATTACTGGGAATAAGAATGATGTAAAGCAAACAGACTTTGCTCTTTTTTGTAAAAAGGTTTCTATAAATAGGATAAAATAAGATAAAAATGTTCAGACCATTATATCTGAAATATTGTTGTTGTTTTGTCTTTCGGCTTTTCCCGGTTAGGGGTCGCCACAGCAGAACTCCGGTCTGCTAATGGTTGGCAGTTGATTTTTACATGCCGAGTTGCCAGCCCTGACGCACAACCTTCAACAAAGGTATGCCCATTCATGCATGTCTCCACGCAGAAGACCCTCTAGCCGAGAATCGAACCGGACAGCATCTTACTGTGAAGCGACAGCACTACCACAGCACCACCACCGCAGACTGTATCTGAAATATTGTAATGTTCTGAACAAGGGAGCCCGCAGGATTTTTTGCAGGGGGGTGCAAACCCAGAGCCCCACCCACATAGCTCACCCCGCCCCCTTCCAACACAGCCCCTGCCACATGTATTCTACTTGTGGTGCTACTAACATAGCTTTAAAGCTTTATACCACAATAGAGAGATAAACTAAACAAAAAAACAAAAGTTGCAATACAAAACAGGCATGAGCAGCAGTGAACTTAGCTTCCCTTAAAACTCACAGTCCTTGAAAATGCACTTGAAAATTCTACCTGCTAACTCTGCTGCATTTCACTTTCTCTCTACAAACTCTCTCCTCCACACCCTAAAGACCTCAACCTTTCAACCTTAAGCCTTGAAATCTTGACAAAAGACTAAAAATATGGCTCTCATATAGAAACCAAAATTGTCATTTTGGAGGAGGGACTATAGGGAGAGCAACATTTTGTCAGAATTGGGACAATGAGAGTGTGATGATATAATCTATGTAAAAGATCGTACCACCCCTAAACTCTCCATGCAGGAAATTCAAACAGCCAAATAATGGAAATATATAAACACTACTAAAAATACAAAAACTATAACTTATTTAGTCTAGGCCCTGTTATAGCAGCATGCATTTGAAGGTTATGACATCTGAAACTCAATGTCTGTCATTTCATGGCTTCATTCCTTTGCTAATTGCTAGAAAAATCAAAAGGAAAATGAGGAAATAAACAAAATAAAAAAGCAGCAAGCAAAGATTATTTCTTCAAAGATATATAGTCTAACTGAGGTGTATGTATACTTGGGGCTGCATGGAGTTTGCTACCCTCATAAAATATGGTCAAATGGGAGCCTCCCTGCAGCCTGGCTAAATTCCCCTTCCCTATTATGCCACTGTTGTGCATACATAACTAATGCATACGTTTACTTTCATTTTGATTTAGATCACTTGATTTTTTTATTTTAACCCTAATTTTGCCAATGGCAAATATTAACTCTGGGCTGTCTTCAAAAATCATAGGCCCCTCTAACAAAACATGCTCTTTTCTCACCATCCTGACTGTATGATTATATTATTATATTCCTGTACAAATGTTTAGCTTAGATTTATTTAAATTTATTGCTTGGAACATTTTTTTTTCCAAAAAAAAACA
Organism: Protopterus annectens; assembly: GCF_019279795.1. Taxonomy (NCBI): domain Eukaryota; kingdom Metazoa; phylum Chordata; order Ceratodontiformes; family Protopteridae; genus Protopterus; species Protopterus annectens. Next base: position 1,580,173,727 of record NC_056731.1, on the reverse strand, counting down.
AAAGCATCCACCAATGACAAAATGCCAATTCCAGAACATTTCCACCATAAGTCTACTCAAGTCCACCAGTATCAGTAAAAAATACACAATCTCTGAAGTAGTAAAATCCCATTGAAGAAATTTGTAAACTATAAAGAGGTTGCTGCTAGCAAACACTTTATATACAGTCATTTAATCTACAACAAAATAACTTGCCTACCCTAAAAGAATTGCTTGCCTTGTTGCCATGCAACGCAAAAGCCAGTAATAACGCAATAGGGAATGGATAGGAAACTGTTAACAGTTCCATAGTTACTAGCATCCTTTGCTTTAAGACACACTTGCCAACCCTTTACAACACACTACACTATCCACAACACAATGCACTTACCTACTGTGAGAGAGTACAACCCATGTTTCAGCATCTAAAGTAAGTACACTATTAAACATGCTATTAATAATGCAAGCAGAAGCAGCCAAGCTTTTTAATCCCCTGCAGCTCTCAGCTCCTTGTAAAATCTACTCTACACTCAGCATGTAAAATCTCCGCACACTTGAACTTTGCTCTGGGGCAAATCTGGAAAGGAAACTGGGAAAATTTAAAAGGGAGGGGGAAGGGAAAAAACCAGGGATATTTTAAACATTGCTTTAATAATGTTTGAAAGTGCTAAGGAATAAAATGCCGCTACTCATGATACATTTCACCATCACCTTCCTCCACAGGGACCTGAAAACAGAGCAACATACCACTATGCCAAATCAGCTGTTTTGTGAAAGAGGAAGACTGGAAACTTAAATAGCTACCTTTCTTATGCTAGCAGTTACACCAAGCAACAGCTGTCAACCTCCACACAGCAAATAACTGGTGACTACAACCGGTAATACATACAGTATTTGACCCTCAGCCGCCCATGATGTTCCTTTCCATTCTTACACATCCATGTTTATGTGACTTGAAATGAAATGATTATAAAGAGTTGCAACATTTACATAGAATACATTATATTTTTAATTCAACACATCAAAGCTGTATTACATGATTTGATATAGTATTACACAGCTATGATTTTTGTCCTTAAGATACTAAAGAGTAATACTAAAGAGGGAACACAAAAAGCAGGAAACACATTATGCCCACATCTAATAAAAGTTATTCTATGAAACAGTAACCTTATATACATATATTTATATACACTTTCTTTTGCTTATTTTGACTGCCATACTGGAACTGAAGTATTGACACAATAGTATAGTTACACATAATGCCCATCGGGGATCTAAAACCTTTCTCCCCATTTATACAGATATTTTCCAGTAAAACATCTACCGTTTGTCTCCTACTGTACTTTTCATCTAAAAAAACTCTGTGTCCATGAAGTTCAGTACCCTGTAATAGCATAAGTTATTGGAAAAAAAATAATTTTTTGTACTGTGATGCTAAGCATATCCCAAAGCTTAATAAAAATGTTCTTTTTTCCTTCATTAAGCATCAAAAAGGGCAAAACACAATTTCTATTTTTTATTTTAACCAAACCAATAGTACATAGTTTACCACCCTTACCACTTGTGAGGGAGGTCCTCTTGGCAGTCCTCTTGTGCCAAAAAAAAAAAAATGTAAAAAGATTTTAGAACAAAGATATTTTTTATAACAAACTATTTCCTATAGTTTTGTAATATTCTGAAAAACAAACACCTAAAATCTGAATCTGAAAAAATAAGCAACTAAAATGCTAAAGAATACCATACTGGGCAAAAAGTAAAGACAATCTTCTCTTTTGGGCAAAAGCAAAGTTGTGCACTTTGTACTGGCTACGGTGTACCACAAATGTCCCACTTTTCCCGCCGATCATCCCGCTTGCAAAGCCATCCTTGTAAACTCCTACTACAAACTTCTTCATTCTACATAGTGATGATGTCAATACCATGACTGACACTGAACTAACACTTCTTTCTTCTATCTTAGAAAGCACGCATATAAAAAACAAAAACAAAAAAAAAACAAAAAAAAACTTTTTTAAATATCTTAGAAGTGCAGAGTGCAGCACTGTTCATGTAAGCTCCTTTGGTTCTGAAATACAAGTAAATGGTAGTAACCACAAAAAAATGTATCAATTAGAGTTTAAGATAAAACATGTGCATTTGGAAGCTTGCCCAGGCATTCAGAAAGAATCTCACTGACAGCACTAACAGTGTTTACACAATTGCAGAAAATGCGATTCCGAAAGATGTTAGCCACAATGGAAGAAGACCTCACTATCAACTAATATGCATGTTGCTGAATCACATGGTGTTACCATTAGGGCTAGCCAGCACTTTCCTGTGGGAAGCACCACTGGCAGCCAGTGCATCACATTGGCAAAGGAATCCCCCATCCTCACCCAGTCATTCACAAACACGCACACATCCACTCATTCAAACACACACTCACAGGCACAAGTAGCACCATAGCTGTTACCTGTCCCTGAGGTGACAGAATGTCCCTGACATAGCCTCTTCCTTTTTTCTCCTGCTCCTCATAAATCATGGTTGATTACAGTGGGTCAGTACTGCTAGTCACCTCAAATTGTTATTGTTCAGAAAGTGCATTGTGATGTTACACTTGTTGTTCTATTAACTAGTTAAGTTCCTCAAAGTAATATTTAACAGGCGTTGTCTGGGAGTCTTGAGTACAGCCATTTCGGGGTATAGTAGCCCTCTGAAATGAAAATCCCCCATCCATCTCTGCTGATCCTGATTGTACAAAACATCCCAGATTTTGTCTTATGCCTATCCTGTTCTCTTTAACTGACAACCAGAAATTACAATTTTATGCTACTTATGGTTCAGAAAATAGATTCTTCTGAAACAGCTGCTATGTAGCACAATGGACTAAAGCATTTTTGATGAGTTGCTTCCTGAATCACAGGTCTGGGGTTTGAGGTCTTTCCTCCCATTACTCTATTTTATTTTTAAATGATGTATAGTAAGATTTAAAGGTGTGACTAGCATTTGTGCAGAGGACTAAACCTCTAGTTAGTTGAGGTGTCATTCTCCTCTGCCAAGGGTACAAGGCTCAAAGCTTTTTCCCACCAGTTGATAATTTTTTTAGACAGGTACCATGATTATTAGTAAGTGTACATGGTCTATAGCGTTACCCTGTATGTATTGATGTCCTTCATATTGCAAAACCGATGCTGTAGGGTAATATTTCAGGTTCATATTACGTTGTCGAATGACAACAATTTTGAACGCTCAGAAGAGCGAAACTGCCAAATATCGAAACTTTTATTGTGGGGGGCTGCAGCCCCCATCCCCCCCTGCTAAATATATATACCAACTCCAAGATCGCACTACAGTGAGGAAAGGGCAAATATTCCAATCTTCACTGTACTGTGATCTTGCAATCCGAACTTTGATATGTGGCGGTTTCGCTCATCTGAGCATTCGACATTGTTGTCATTCGACAACGTAATAGGAACTCAATATTTCATATCCCTCTTGTTTAATTTTCTGCTCTGACCATATCTCTTTCATGCTGTAGAACTGTCTTTCTATTAGTTTTGTAAGTGTCTTTACACTAATATTAATCGCTAGTGAACAGCATTTTCCTTTCCCATACACCTTTTGTGCTACATAGCATTTGTTCTGCTAACTTTTAAGTGTCTTTAGAGCAATAAATAAGTTCTCCACAATACTGCAGGATTTTTATCATTAGTCCAGGGGAGTTTGGAGGTATGAAAGTCCTCCACAACACCCCTCCCCACACAACCCTCCTCACCCAATTACTCTCAAGGACACAGTCTCACACACACACACACACACACACACACACACACACACACACACACACACACACACACACACACACACACACACACACACACACACACACACACAGGCACACCCCATGCCCTATCTATTCCCTAACTAATCCCCCCTACTATGACCAACCAGACAGACAGTCTGACACACATACATTCGCTTGAAATCACTTGTTTCTCTGCATACACTAACTCATGCAGCCACAAAGGATGGCTAAAACAATCACTTAAAAAAATAAGATTGTCAGAGATAGAGAAGCATAAATGAAAGGGCTTGACTTCCCTCATCCCAAACCAACACTAATATTAATTTCTCATGCTCCTAACTGCACTGGTGTACCATGTGGAAGTGATGTCTAGGGGGCTTCCAGCACCTGAAGGCTTGAGAAGATCCCCAGGATTAGTCCAAATGGGACAGGACAATAGAGAGCAGCCTACAGATCAGAATCCATGAATCAATTCTTTGGATGCAACAATGGACTAGAATTAAGTTTCATTGAATTTATCAATCAGAATTTTCAGGGAACTGGGGAGAGTGAGAGGTCGTGGATGAGGACAGAACCATTCAGTTCATTCAATGACCTAGGTGCGATATTTAATAACCAGGATGAGTCTTTAATTTTTAATATTACAAAACAAATATTTACTTATGTACAATATAAACTTTTTTCTTATGAACTTACTTATATTCCTAGCAAAATAGTGATGGTGTAAAAACACTTTTAAATCTGAGACTTTTTGCTAGGAAATTGAGCTTTTTATGAAATGATATGCAAATCAGGAATGACATTTTAAGGACAACATAATTTTTTAATTCCCTATTTGAACCGTACTATACAGACTTAAGTAAATGTTGATGAAAAAGACATTATTTCACTTCTAAATTACTGACCTGATCAGAAGTTTTTTTAACCTATCTAATAAATCACAGTTAAGATTTATAAAAGCTGATAAGGATGGGAGTGTTAGTTGTTATGTCCACAGAAAAGTATGTGCAACTAGGGCTGGATCCAGCAGCAGGTGACGTAGTCAGCTGCCAAGGGCCTTGTGCTGGTTGGAGGAGACTGGCTATGCAAAAACTTAATAAAAAAAGAAACATTTCCAGTACATATTGTTTCTGCTCCAACAACATTTCAAAAAGTAACTTTGCTTTTTGCATCTGCAACAACTTCCTGGTTGAAATCCAGCCAATGAGATGGCATGCAGGAAATTGGTGTATTATTTAACATGAATGAGGGAAGGGCTGAATTTCTTATAGCAGCCCAACTCCTATTTTTTGCAGCAAAAAACAGAAACTTTAAAACAAGCAAGTTAACCTTAGCAGTAGGTATTTTTTAGAGTGCACAAACCAGTGTGTGTTCGAGAATGAGGGTGACAAATTCTTATTCAAAGACAATCTGTATGTGTAATGACCAAGTTGCAGAGCACAGAATAGTTTAGTGATTTGTTCAGAGTCGCAAACCCTGTTTCTTAGCTACAGTAGACAAGAGCCTTAATCCCTACATTAACAACCTGCCATACTTCCATTAACTTCCTTTTGTTTCTTTAGTAAATTACTGAGGATTACAGTAAGTAAGGGTCATTCATTAGATATTCACAGTTTTCAAAAACTGAAGCAAAAATCTGTTGTTTTGTTAACATGATTTAGAGTAGCTTATTTTGCTTTAAATGTACACCCTGTCCCTGAATAAGTCAGCTTGTAGTAAATAGGAACATCATCATATGAGTCATGTTCTTTATATGTGATTCTTGATTTCCTTAATGTTTACAATGTGTTTATTATTTAACTAAACTGGAAAGCATGAAATCTTGAGTTTAATGTTAACATTTTAACTATGAACAAATGTTTAATTTAGCTTGTTTTTTGAAGCCACACGGATATGAAATACACTGTGTTTGGGCTACAGCAGTTTATCTAGCACTTAGTGCAGATGAGCAAAGCTATGATAAGTTAAAGTGCTGCTTCCTGTAGTACATAGTTTGATTCCCTCAGCCCTTATTGGTCTTCCATGTGAATGTGCCACATTACTTCACCAAACAGTACTCCAGAAAAGGGACACTTGATTTCAGTGGGCTGTCCCAGGCTGTTAGCAAATGAGTTATACATTCCTCTTTTGAATTTCTGCACCCCTCACATAGACACTAATTAATACTTCACCATATGGTATTTGAGAATGAATTCCAGCATGTAGTTTAATGGGCTGCCAGATGCATTTTAACTAAATGTGAAATTCAAGGCAATATAGAAGTTCACTATTTCTCATGCCAAGTCTGTTTTCAGTGCAAGAGTGTTATGTTTAGAATATGTCTGTCAGTACTTTTTCTGTAATATCTGAAAAAATTTTTAAATGAAATCTAAATCTCTTGTGATAATTGTAAAAGTAGATTAGAAATTAGTATGCATACTGACAAGTTTAAACAGTGTTTATTGTAGACAAGGAGAGAGAGGGAGAGTGCCAAATATACCCTGCATAGGGCCCCATTTGCCCATGGTCTAGCTCTGTTGACTCTGGAGGTGTATGCTACAACAATGCAGCATTATTAGACAATGAAACAGGTCAGACCTGCAGTGAGCGATGTCAGAAGAGATAGCTATTCATGATGAGAGAGAGGATATAGGGAGGTCAAAAATGATATGCTTCCCTCAAAAAACAAAACAAAACTGCATGTTACATGCAGCGATAGTTCTGATTTTTGTATGATTTGTGAGTTGTTGAAGAAAAGCTGCTGCAGCATTTATATTGTCTACAATTGTTTTGCTTTATGTATTGCACTAAGGAATTAATGCATTTATTAACAGGCCTGCATTGTGTAATGTAGTCTAAACATATTGCATTTATATTTTTGCAGTATCTTCCTTACACCCTACAGCAACTGAAAAAGGGTTGACATTTGTCAGGTCATATAGTCTGCATTATTTGGAGTGATCAGAACCATCTGATCTTCAGCATGCATAATGTAGTCATTGTTACATATTCTTCTCTACAAGATCAGATTGTAAAGGATTTCTGCATTTACTTAAAAACTATTAGTCTTGGAGTTAACACAGAGGACTAAAACTCTGATTTGTTAATAAGTGGCTTCTTCTGCCAAGGGTGCAGGGTCTGAAACCCTCATTTTCCAAATGTTTGGTTAAGTGATTTGCTCAGTGCTTTGGAGCAATTGGGAATTTGGACTAGGCTCCTTAATGGTCTCCAGGACTGCATGCCTTTTAAAAATATGAACCTGCTGTAATTGCTTTCCAGCTATTCCCTACTGTGTAGCTGATCAAATTCAGGAAATGTTATGGCAATATGACCAGCACGTTATTTTTTTATGTAACAGACAGTTATTCTTCAAGGGTAATAAACACTTCATTTGTGGATGAAGCAATAAAATGCAAGGCTATTTACCAGTAGCAACCTTTGCATTAGCAATAACTGTCATTAATGTGGAATTACTAAGACGACTTTTATATCTGCACAGATCATGCATATTGACTTAGCATATCTTATCAGGTTGTTAATATTTTGTATGTTCTTATAAATACTTTTCTACTTAAATAGGGTTACACATAGTTGGATCTTATGGCATGATGATAATGAACTTTATACAGTTTCATGTAGTTTACCCAAGCTACCAATAAAGTCATGTTATTTATTTCTTCATAACAGTAAGCGATGTACACAATTAACAAAGTGGCTATAATTGCTGGTGAAGTTTTCTCTGTGGATGAGGCTATAATTGCTGGTGGGGGTTTCTCTGTGGATGAAAGTACATTATGCTGTTATATCATTTTTAGTCTTTAATACAGCTTTGCAGGACTAGAGTGTGTGCATGTGTGCATGCATTTTGGCTACTGTGTAAAACAAATTTGAAATATGTCATTTTGGTTATTATTATTTTATTATTATTATTAAATAGAATTAAAGATATCTTCAGCTACTCATACATGTTTTCAAACATACTATGCTCATAATTGTACCTACATATGATATTTAACTGTGTGCTGAATTAATTATATTTGTTCTGCTTAATTGCATCTTCTATTATTGAATTTGTTTTTGTTTTGTTTTGTATGTAAATCACTATTGTTTGTATTGTACTATTTGTGGAGCTTTTCTCCCTGGGTCTCCACTGAAAATGGGTCCCTGACCCAGTCGGACACTACCCAGTTAACAAATGTAATAAATAAATAAATTAAATAAATACATAAATTGGTGTTATTATTATTATTATTATTATTATTATTATTATTATTATTATTATTATTATCATCATTTTACACAGGCATCTGAGAATGATTCAGTCTAAAATTTAACTATATTTACTGGGTTTGGGGGATGTCTTTGGATAAAACTTACTGACCCTGCTGAGCTTATAAAGTTTATAAAGTCATTCCTCTCTTTGCAACACTAAAGTGTATTTATATAAGGCAAACCGGAATACTTTACTGTTGTCATTTGTATCACAATCAGTCATGTAATGTGTACACAGTCAGCAAAGTGGCCGCAACTGTTGAATAAAGATATTGGTGGATTAAAATGACAGCAGTTTGAGTGGCTTTTTATGTTTGAAATGGTCTGAAATGGGTACCTTTTCATTACTGGTTCATACATTTTGTTTACTGCTTAATGGAAAAATTTTCAAAACTACAAATTTAAAATGTGTTCTACCACATATTGCTGTATTAAATAAGAAATACAATTTAAAACAATTAGCAAGTTGAATCAAAGAACACACGTATTTATATATGGTCCTAAAAATGTGCAGGGGGGCCCTTGGTTTGAAAACAGTCCAGTGCCCAAGTTACACTTAATATACCAGTGGCCACATGCATTTTCAATGAATATGACTTTCAGTGAAGAGAAGTGTACTGTTGCTCATGCTAAGTCTGTTTTCCATGTGAGATTATTTTATTTTATTTAGAAAATGATCAACAGTGCTTGTGCTATACAATTTGAAATCAAAATTTGAAATCAAATCTAGTTCTCTATAATCATTGTAAAAGAAAGGAAGAAAATATTATACACACTGACATGTTTGAACGGTTTTTAAGGTAATTAGGGGAGACAACAAAATAATTGGACACTGGAATGGCTGTTGGGGGGGTCCTGTTCCATTATCTAGCCTGAGGCCCCATCTGACCATGACCTGGCCCTGTGTGCAACAAATTGAAAATATGTGTGATGATATGAAGTACTGCTAGCTATGCCAAGAGAAGTAAGGCAGTTGATGTGTAACATATGCCAGCATAGCTAGTTGGAGTTTTCTGAAGAATTATGTGTCATTTGCATATCAAACTGATTTGTACAGGTGCTTGTGTTACAAATGTATTTGTAAAGCTGCTTGTGTTAAAAATGTACCAACAGTGGGTCCTGCTGGACAGAAAAGAAATATACCTGTATGTCAAACTGTATTGTAACTGTTGAAATGAATATATTGTAACAAAAGATACTTTTAGAGAAGACGTTCATCTCAGTCCAGCTAACTTTGAAAAATAGTCTGAAATTAAATTATCTGGTTTAGGCCAAAAAGATTGTATCTTACAGCTCTGATTGTAGCCAGAGAAAAAATATCTGTGAAAACCAGGACTAAGAATCCTATTGTATTGTTGTTAGGGGTGAACTAATTGCTACCCTGGAAGGGTAGAAGTTTTTGAAATGGTTTTATAACTTCCAGATGCTATAACATATCTTAGAAAAGCTCTATGTGTGTGTAGGGTGATACATATGTGCAAGAGTCTGGCTCAGTTTCTATTAAAGGGGGTAGTGTGGGAACCAGAAGTCAGATGACCAGATGTGGTCCAAGTAACTAACTTTATCCAACTAACTACAGCTCACAAACTCATTTATAATCCATCCATGTGCCCTGCTCTATCTTCTATACTTACTTTATAACATCCTAATAGACCACTACGATCCAACAACTAACTGCTCGTAAATGTAGAAAAACCCAAACTTTCAGCTGGCCAGATGCTTTACTCCTTTACCATAGCAACACTTTGGAACTACCTCCCCCCCCAACACTTAGGAATACCTGCTCAGTAACCCTCTTTAAGACATTTCGGAAACAACACCTCTCCTCATCTTGGCTGTCCACATGTGCTAACACCACATCTCATAAAACCTATCTTCAACCATCACAACTATTCTCACCCCCACTCTACTACTCTGGCGTCCTCCTTTCACATCTACCTGTCTTTTACTTACTCCACCTCTCCATCCTGTCCACTTCCCTCTTCTACTAATCCATATTGTCCTACCATTGATCCCTCCTGTCTACTTCCTTCTCTTCCTAACCCTTATAGATCTACCATTGAACCAGGTGAGACATTCAGGTACTCTCACAGCCTACCTTAATATCATACCACCACTTATATCTGCAACAATATCCACCGACTTTGCTGATTCCTACAACAGGACTCATATAGCCTATCTCTCAGCTATTATACCTCCTAAACATGTGAAAAGTTTAAATATCTAGCCTCTAATTAATTCCTAAGGTGTTTGCCTTACAAACACAAGGTGCAGGGTTTGAGTCTCATAAGGGATAACTGGCTAGGCTTAAAATGGCTCGTAAGGGCAATTAGTCTAGTACTAATCTATGAACCTATGAACCTATATCTGCTTTGCACCCACTGCATGAAGTTTCCTACATAAATTTTTCTAGCTGAAAACTACTCATATGGAATGTTCTCATGTATATCTTTGATTTGACAATGATTACTTATGTACTTTTTTTTCACCAATTGTATACACTGCCAATAATATATACTAAATGTCTTTAGTAATGTAAATTCTGTATTGTATGTGAAATGTCTTATATGTGCTGTTTTTGCCCAGGGACTCCACTGAAAATGGGCACTTCTGGCCTAGTTGGATCATCCCGGTACAGCAATGTAAATAAATAAATAAATACATAAATAAATAAATAAATACATGTGTGTGATGTCATGATGTTTTAATACTACATGAGACATAAGTCTCGGCAGTCTGTTTGTGAAATCTGACAAAAGAAGGACCATTCACCCACTATATCTTGCCTTTCTCTGGTAAGTGAATTAGGGAACAGTAATTCTTAATTAGTCAGGAAAACATAGTGAGATTAGTTAAGTATTGTTTTTCTGTATCTGTATCAGTGCAAACCTTTCCATCTGTGTTATTTTTAATATTCCCATGACTGAAACTCTGGTGTTTATTGTAAATAAATATTCAGTATTTTCATGTTCTTTTGTCATTTATTATTAAATATATTTAAACTTTTCATTGTGAATAGTCTTATGGAGAATATTTTAACCTTTGAAAGTACTTGTGTTTATTTGGTGACACCATGGCTGCTCCTGAAAGCCTTGTTGCACTGGTCAAACAATATCATTTGTATTAGTATTAATTTTACTCAGTATAATTGGGTACCCTTTGGAGTGTTCTGGTGGCAGTATCTACCTTATTGTCTGGGCAGAGGGGGCATAACTGGTAAATCTGTGCCAGTCCTTCCCAGGTGTGTGTGTGTGTGTGTGTGTGTGTGTGTGTGTGTGTGTGTGTGTGTGTGTGTGAAAATCAAATCTCAAAGTGTGTGTGTGTGTGTGTGTGTCAGCTTCTTGAAGAAAGGACACAGAGCACTAGTTTCACAGAGAGGGGGGTGGAGGACTTGGCTTGGAATACTCAGCTGAGGACTCATTTAGGGCCTGGAGAGAGAGAAAGGGAAACCTAGCCCTAGGGCTGACTGTGCTCCCTCTGTGCTCTTAAGGGAAAGTGTGCTTGGTACAGAGAGCTGCATCTGAAAATACTGTGTGTATCTGTTTTTGTTCCAAGTGAAAGTCCCCCACTGGTGTCAGTAGTGAGGACTGAGGCTCCTCTATTACTGACCTAGAAGAGGGGAGTCACAATATGCTTAGAAATAAACAGGAATATAAAGTTGTATCTTTACATGACATTACTTTTAAATATAGTATTTCTCATAATATCATAGAATATCTACTATTGGACAATTGTTTTGACAAAAGGTTATTTGCTGATCCTTGTTCTCAGCACACTAAGGCTGGGGTGTTATTTGGTATTCCCAAAATCTATAAGCATTGATGTTGTCCACCTCATAGACCTATTGTATTAGCTGCTGACAGTGCCACTGAAGCCATTTCCTTATGTCTAGACTATGTATTTGACCACTGGTCCAGGATCTACCCTCCCAGCTTAAAGACTCTTGGGATTTTCTAAAGAAGTTAAAACATTTTAAATTCCATGGAGAAAACATTGTTATGTTTATTGCTGATGTTAATTACTTTATTTACATGTATTCTACAAGAATGTGGTATATAGTATCTCAGAGATTTTTTGATTAAATCCACTAATAAGGGAACCTGAGATGTTAACACTGTATGTTTCATTATGGAGTTGGTACTGGATAATAATTTCTTTTTATTTAACAACCAGTATTATCAACAGATGAGAGAGATAGCCATCGGGGCAGTGATGGCACCTGCCTTTGCAAATCTAGTCCACGGATAGTGGGAACACACTATCTTCTTCTTCTTTCGGCTTTTCCCGGTTAGGGGTCACCACAGAGGATCACCTGTCTGCTCATGATAGGCAGTGGAGTTTTACAGTGTTGAGTTGCCAGCCTGGCACCTAACCTTCTACGGAAGGAACATACACGTACGCACTCACACCTAGGGCCAATTTGGAGTGTCCAATCCACCTACAGCATGTCTTTGGGATGTGGGAGAAAACTGGAGCACCCACAGGAAATCCACGTGACCACAGGGAGGACATGCAGACTCCACACAGAAGGCACCCCAGCCAAGGATTGAACCAGAGAACCTCTTGCTGTGAGGTGACAACGCTAACCGCTGCACCACCGTGGCCACCCATCGTGGGAACACACTATAATGATCACAATTATATTGTATAACCATGTTATTTTTTATAAGAGATTTGTTGATGGCATGTTTTTTTATTTGGGATAGGTTATATGATGAATGTATAGAATTTATTAAACAGTTCAACAGCACCATGGAATTTCTTAGGTGTTAGGCAAACAGTGAATTTTTTTAAATGTTACTATTTCTTTCAGTCTTGATGAGAAATGTTTAGAAAGTACTGTTTATAGAAAAAAATGCATTAGTTAATAGTTATTTATACTGTAATACTAACCATCTATATAAATATATATAAAAATAATATTCCCAGTAATCAATTATTCAGGTATCCAGAATTGTCTCCCAGGATGAGGTGTTCAACCAAGAAATTAAAATTATTATTAGCATGTTTATCAACTAATAATAATTTTAATTTCTTGGTTGAACACCTCATCCTGGGAGACAATTCTGGGCACCTGAATAATTTGTTCCTGGGAATATTATAGATGTTCTCCCATTCGACTCTTGGCTGGAGCACCTTCTGTGTGGAGTCTGCATGTCCTCCCTGGGGTTGAGAAACGTCTAAACACATGCAGGTAGGTGCGTGCGTGAATGGGTGTGCCTTCTTTGAAGGTTGGGCATCAGGCTGGTAACTCGGCACCGTAAAAATCCACTGCCAATCATTAGTGGACCCGAGTTTCACTGTGGCGACCCCGTAACCGGGAAAAGCCAAAAGACAGAAGATTAGCATGTTTATCAACAGGGAATACAAAAGAGAAATTCTTGAGGACATAGCAATGGAAGTTATGTTAAAGGTAACTATGTTCCCACCTATTTTAAAACAAGGATTTGGAGAGGGTCTGCATCAGACAGAAAATAATGACATCTAAAAATACATTTTGTTTAGATATGACAGTTGATTCTGTTGCCATTAAAACATCTTAGTAGGCAACTGGAAAGTCCTCTTTGAAAATAATAAAATTGCCAGCACTGTAGGTTATAAACCAAAGTTTGTGCACAGAAATATACTGAAGCATTTTTGGCAAAATTATAGTACTTTAATTAGAATACCTTATACTGAAAAAATGTAACATGTAAATGTAGCAACTGTAATGTCTGTACATTCATATATGAATGGTCATTTATTATTTTGGAACACAAGAATAAAACAATTGCAGTTAAACACCATTTTAACTGTAAATCCAGAAGAAGTTGTTTATTTTGCTATTTGCTCATCAAGCCATGCTTTTTATATGGGAATGGCAAATAGAACATCGTCTGAGTAGATTAAATAACATGCACATGACATAAAAAAGAGAAGTATGAACAATGCATTATTTAAGTATTGTAAAAAAAATAACATTTTGTTCTTGATAGTGATTTCAAGAGTACACTGGAGATGAAGGAAATCAATTGGCAACTATAGCTTCATACAGACACATTTTTTGGACTGAATGAGCCCATTAATATTTAATGTTTTTTTAAAAAGTATGACGCAAAATAACAGCAATCCTACAGGGAAAAATAAATAAATAAATAAATAAATAAATACAGACATACATACATACATACATACATGCATACATAAATAGGGCAATATATACAAAATCAGTTCACTGCTACAGAATACCATTTTATGCAAGACTGTGACCGACCTATCATCTTAGAAACATACAGAATAAATATATTCCAATACAGCCATGCAGCTTAACCCAGAACAGAGCTAATAAAATGTCACACACACGTAATTTCTTCTTCGGTAAAGAGCAAAGCTCAGTACAGTAAAATTCCTAATTTTATTTATTTATTTATTTTATTTGACATTTATTTACCGAGGTGGTCTGACTGGGTCTACAGAACTCATTTTCAGCAGAGGCCCAGGGAGAAAAGCTCCACATACAGTACAATGCAAATATAGTATAATCCAATATAATACAAATAAAATTTAGAAATACTATACAAAAATAAGTTGAAAGAACAAATTATGTTACAAAATCTTGCAATATATACTACACATTTAGACAATCCTATGGAGTTAAAACATTATAGACAATAATAGTCACTCTCACCATATATGTAGCCTATTAGTAGATACTGTCCAAAACTAGTAGGTAGGTAGTGCAATGTATGACATTGACTGTTACAGTACATGAAAAAACAAAATGGTGGTTTCAGTTAGGAAAATAATAGCCAGAAAGTTAGTGATGCAGAAAGACAGTGAGAGAGTTAATAAGAATAGAGGCATTACAGTCTGAGCAGTAGCTTAAGGATATGGTATAGAAGCATAGAAGGAGTTAGGAGAGCCTTAGGATCTTGCAGACTATGTGGAGTCTATTGTGACAGAAGAGGAGGATGGGGCTAATGTGGAAGAAGAAGAAGAAGACCTGAGCATTAGGCAGGCTTTATGCAGGAGCAGAGCCATATATTTTTGAGATGATTGTTTAAAGAGGCTTTGAAATGGGTTAGGCCAGGCATAGACCTGGTAGCTAGAAGTAGTGAGTTCCATAGTATAGAGACATTGTATGAATGCAGAGAGTGACCTGGTTTTCTTGTAGGTTTTGAGACAGCTAAGACATTTTTGTTTTCTGGATCAATTTGGTGTGTAAGGTGTGATTAGACTGGCTAGTGCAGGGCAGGCAGTAGGCTTGAAAATAAAGTTGTGCAAGGTGGATAGCTGAATAAAGGCAAGTTGATTGGGGAGTTTAAGCCGGTTTAGTTCTCGTAGTGGTTTACAGTGGTGTCTGTGTGATATTTAGAGCTTGTGGCAAACTTTGCAACTTTCTTGTAGCACTGTTGTATCTTGCTTAGGGTAGAAGTTTGTAAGTTAGTTTGGATAGGAGCACCATAAAGAAGGGAAGGAAGTAAAAATGTTTTTGCAAGGGTAGTTTTGGTTGCTGCAGCAAATAAATGTTTGTTTCTATACAAGAGTCACAGTTTTTGATAAGTTCTCTTTATGTTTTGCTGTATGTGGGGATTGAATGAAAGCTTATTGTCAATGATAACTCCTAGAAGTTTGGTTTCCTGCACTATTTCTATGACAGTTTTATCAGATGCAAAGATGTTGAAATGATCAGTGACGGGGGAGGTGTTTTTGGGGTGAAACAGTACTAGTTTTGTCTTCTTTGGATTAAGAAAGAGTTGAGAATTTCCTAGCTGGGATTCAACTGTAGTACAGGACTTTTGAGTTTTTGAAAGTAGTTCTGGAAGTGATTGAGCAGTACAAATTATGATGGAATCAGGGTGAGAGACAGTGTGAAGGCTGTTTGTGAAAATGTTGAAGAGTAAGGGTCTGAGGATGGAGCTTTGAGGGACTCCAGTAGGGTTATACAGAAAGGGAGAGAGTTCATTGGACCATTTCACTGCTTGTTTACGATCCATGAGGTAACTCTGAAACCATTTTACTGTGTTATCTGAGAAGCCTAAGTTAGACAGTGTGTTCATTAGTAAGGGGTGAGACACTGGGTAAAAGGCCTTGGAGAGATCAAGCAACACTGAAAATATATAGCATCCTGCATCTCTGGCCTTGTTCACAGTGTCTGTAAAGGATAATAGAGCTGTGGTTGTGCTGTGGGTGGGTCAAAAGCCATGTTGGGTTTTGGTTAAAAGATTGTTTTGCAATAGGTATTGCATTACCTAATGATGGATACTTCTCTCAAGAATTTTGGATATGGGTGTCAAAATGGATATAGGATGGAAACTGCATGGTTCAAAAGAGTTGCCTCCTATATGGATGGGGTGATGTGGGATTGTTTCCATATGATAGGTACTTCTGATTCAGATAAAGGCCCATTTATAAGGATACTGATTGGGTAGGCAATTGAGATGGCAGCCAGTTTGAGGTAGTGCGGTGGAAGATTATCAGATGAGGTGGAGCAGGGTTTTAGTTTTTGAAGCAGTTTCTTAATGGTGTCAGTGGTATGGGCTGAAATGAGAATGGGGTTCATATGACATTTTGTTGAGTAGGGGGGTTATTAATGACAGGGTCAGAAGTAGTTGATGGTCTAGGGTTGGTGTCCGAATAGGTTGAAGGGTGGAGGGGTCCAGCATTAGGGGTGTTAGTAGGTCTGATATTGATTTTATGAAGTGCTTGTTAAAGTTTTCAGCTATTTGTGATGGAGGGTATAAGGTGAAAGAGTGTGCCCTCTGTTTGTTCCAAGGTTAAGTAGAGAAATTATGGAGTGCCAACATTTATTGGGGTTGATTTTATGCTGGATGTGAAGCTGAGAACAGTATGACTTCTTATCTCTGTTGATTAGTTTGTCACTTTGTTGCATAGTGTTTTGAAATTGACATGATTTTGTTAATTTTTGTTTAGTTTCCAGGTCATCCAGGGTAGGTCCCTTTGCTTCATCAGGTGTTTACATTCCTTAGAAAGATAATGTTGGATAGCTGCTGTTAAATGAGCTTTTTATACTATGTATAAAATGAGAACTCCAAAAACTGCACCTCCTTATTCAGCAAGTAAGCTGAATAACACAGTGTAAGATTAATCTGTCTTCATACAGCTTTATCTGTTATTGAGTGTGGTGATCCGGGAAGCCAGGAATCCCTACAAGATGGAAAAACTGTCAGTGGTATAATTCATAAGAGTAATAATCCAAAAACAGACATGGCTTATTACTGAAATATATAATGGCCATTCTCAGTGCCCACTTAGCTAAGACCAGGTTCAGTTAGTTGGTATATGATGAGTTATTTTAACAGTAGATTGGCCAACATGGCTATCTGCATGTGATGAGAAACCTGGCATAATTTCATTAGAATTCTTGGGTCTATATTATATCTTCAAAGCGTCAGCTATTCGAACACCTAATAGTTGACCCGTAAACAGCAAAAGCTGAAAACCGTGAATGGTCAGTTTGCTTAGCTGTTATCGTGAATTTGCCCTTTTTTCCAATGTAGAGCGATCTTGGAGCTGGTATATTTAGTTAGTGGGGGTGTGAAAGATTGTTTGCCTGTTCGCTGGCCAAGCAAATTTTTTCCTCTGTGAAAAGACCCACATTCTTGAGGAGACTCTACATAGAGGTATGCATTACACAGACAAACCCCCTCCAACAAAGTCATGCTTGGAGTATAACAGGGTGAAAAACTGCTGGAGTACCATACTCTCTTCCATGCCTTAAAGTGTTGATCCCTGCAATGCTTGCAATGGGGAACTGAACCTTTGCCCATAAGTGGAGATGGTCTTGTTGAGGTACTCATTGGTAAGTGAGGTTTGGTAACCAAAGAGGGGTTGGATTACTTCAGGCCACCATGTTACTCTCTGCAGTTCTGCTGAATTCACTGAATACTGTGAAGAAATATCAGGAGCACAGATAATAATACAGATTTTCATGATGCCTTCAGCTTGCCTTTTTAAGTGAAGCTAATTGCAAAGGAAGGAAATAATTATATATATATATAACACAGTGTGGTAGTTCTCCGTAGAATGGTGTGTCAGAATTATGTAAATAGTGTGACCAAATGTTGTAATTAAAACTGTTTCTATTAAAAATAATGAAAATATTGGCAATTCATGCTGTAAATAGAACTGTTGTTTTAATTACTTAGGTATGATTATCTATTAGGAAGAGGAATCTTGCATGGTTCGGTTAATAGGTCTTTAGGAGACCAATTATTTAATTAAGTAATATATAAGAGAGACGGTTGCACTCACCCTCTTCAGAGAAGCTCCCCTGTCTTACAGAGGGGAAAAAATGTGCCTAGAACAATAGTTCAGGGTGGTATGTTGAAGTAAAAATCACTGAGGTTTATTCAGGTGGAAACCTGGAATCTTCCTATGAAGGACTCTAGAGAGAAGAGATTGCTTAGCAGCACCTACATGCTGTAGACATTAATTCCTGCCTCAGAAGGGGAATTACTGGAGTTTTGTCTGAGAGGCTGTATTCCTTCATTTATGGGACTCTGAGACTTTGAAAGTAAGAGAGTACTTTGTATAATTTATTTTGGTTAGCACTACAAAAATACATTTCCTTTGGTGTACGTGCTTGAGAAGAGTTTGTTCCACTTACAAAAGTGTTTAATTAACTTGTGGACTTTGGTGCATGAATACATTACACCCATCTATCATAAGAAAGCATAATACAGACTTGCAAGCAATGAGGTAGTGTTGGGTATTGCTGAAAGCTCACTTTTTTGCACCCACATTGGAGGCATTTCATATATGTTGAATGGATGGGAATTACTTGTAAATTTTGCAACGGGCATCTCTGCTCACAAAGAGCCAATCGAATCAGTGATCAGTGGACTAATGTTTCTTACACATTGGGTTATTCCTGCCTGAGGTCTATATCAAACACCAGTTTCCACTGTAATAAGGTGTTCCCTGATCTCCTGTGGCATCCAGTCCCTCTCCTTCATGTTTGCCCCTGTCTGGAATTTGCAAATTACTGCTCTCCAATAATGGTTGTTGAACAAAGAAGCAGGTCAACTTGCAAGTTTGTAGTGCACGGACATCTCCGTTGCTTATTTTAAAACTGTCTCGCTATGTTAAACTCATTTAACATAGCGAAACATAAAAAGCAACGGAGATCTTGCTTTCTCCGTTGCTTTTTAAAACATTCAAGCTATGTTAAATGGGTTTAACATGGCGAGACAGTTTAAATAAGCAACGGAGATCTCGCTGCTTATTTTAAAGTGTCTCGCTATGTTAAACCCATTTAACATAGCGAGACAGTGTTTTGAAATCGAGTTATACTAATGGAAAAAGTCCGGCTAATCGGATCTTTTTCCATTAGTATAACTCGATTTACAACGGGCACGCTGGCCAATCAGCGTGCACGTTTTGGGGGGATCATGGTATAATATATGTTAAAACTCCCCAAACCTCTTGGAGTGAATGATTTAATTAATTTCAAATGTGCCCTAAAAATAAGACTTTGAACCAATGAACAGATTCAACCTTTTATGGTTACCATTTCCTAATGTGTATGCCCTTATACTGCTTCAAGTTATTTACAATGACTTCGTGAGATGGGGGCATTTCAAAATATTTGTTTATATGACACTAGTTTAATTATAAAAGTATGTGCATACTTTGTTAAACTGACATGAGGAAGTTCTCTGTCAGTAGAATGAAAGAGCTAACTGGTCTACCCTTTTAACATTTATTAAAATTTGATTTTTTTTTTTTTTGAAAATGGCTCCAGTGGATTTCTTGCTTTTAGTTTGCTAGTTATCCTACAACAGCTTTGGCCATTTTATCAGTTTTACTTTTTTATCACTAGAAAGTTAACAGCAACTGCATTACCAACTTCTGATACTATGGCTCTAGAACAGACATACCTATTAAGAAAGATTTTACTGAATTACAACAAAATTATGAGCATTTTACTTTCAAAATGAAACAATCTTAGGAATATATTTTAGCTTTTAATCAGTACCAGGCATTATTTTACAATACCTACCCCTACCTAAATTGTTTTGAGAATAGAATAGTTGCACCAGTGCCTTGAGTTTTTAAACTAAGTGCTTATGCTTTAGGAGGCATGATCCTAGTTATTTACATAGATACATTATACTTTCAGTTAATTCCATCAATAGATGGGGCTCTTATACCTTGTAACCTTCACTTGGTTAGTTTTAAATGGGAAGGGTTTAATGGTGGGGTTAGCTACCATTTCTAAAAGAATTAATGGAAAATACATTATTCAAACATGAAGGAACACTTAGCATGCACTTCAACAGTAAGTTATCTGTTGAGGGGTGTAGGAAAAACAAAATAATAGCCATTATCACTGCAAAACTAAGTTTTTTACTGAACAGCTTTGCAGTTTTAAGTTGCTTTTTAATAGATATGGTACATGAAAACCTGACATTTCTTTGAGGCTTGGTATAGAAAAAAAAAATTGTAACAATCTTTTTAAGATCCAACAAGTATTCCCCATTAACTATTCCTTAAATAAAAGTGATGGTTAGCTTCTGTTGCTTAAACAGATATCGCTGACTGAACATTTTTTCCCTTGCTCAACCTTGCAAATACCTGCTAACCCTAATTCTTCCACTGCCTCTAATCCCAACCCTACACCCAACCTTAAAAAACACATATTGTAATACTACTGTGACACACAGCATCTCAGACACAGAAGGTACATAAAACACACACACACACGCACACACACGCACACACACACACACACATGCACATACACACACACACACACACACACACACACACACACACACACACACACACACACACACACACACACAAACACACACACACACACACACACACACACACACACACCATAGCTATCACCTAACTTAAACCCTACTCTAACCCTAAAATTCACAAACACATGCACACCTCTCATACACTACGGCCCTTACATAACACTAACCCCCACACACTCACAGTCATGCAATGCACACAAACTCTTATCCCCTTAATCTACACATACAACCACACACACAAATTCACACAACATGGCTATCACCTAACTTAACCCCTAGCCTAACTCTAACATTCGCACACACACTCACCCACTGTCATACACTACCCCTTACCTAACACTAACCCACGCACACACTTTTCATATACTACCACCTTACCTAACAATAACCCATTCAGACACCTCTCATACACTACCCCCTTACCTAACACTAACACACTCATACACCATTCATACACTACCCCCTTATCTAACACTAACCCACTCACACACCTCTCATACAATACCCCATTACCTAACACTAACCCAGTCACAGACCTCTCATACACCATCCCCTTACCTCTCACTAAGCCACTCACACACCTCTCATACACTACCCACTTACCTAACACAAAACCCCACACACTAGCAGTCATATACACAAACTCCCATTCCCTTAATCTCCACACACAAGCACACACACACACACGCACACACACACACACACACACACACACACACAAACAAAATCACACACAAACTCACAAAATACAGCTATCAACTAACTTAACCCCTAGCCTAACCCTAAAATTTACATGTACACACATCTCATATACTACCTTGTTACCTGACTGTAACCCACACTCACAGTCATGCAAACAAACGTCCACCTTTTTAATCTCCACACACACACACACACACACACACACACACACACACACACACACACACACACACACACACACACACACACACACACACACACACACACACACACATCACCTTAAAACTCATGCACTCAATATTGTTCACACTCAACATTTAGATCACACATAGCAAATATTCAACATTCTGAAATGTAACCCATCCTGATTGTGACACCCCAACACTGGCACAGTAATCAAGGAACCTCAATCCTCACCACTAGCAGTGTGGGATGTACTTTGGGAGGATGACAAGTAGACAGACAGTTTTTCCACATGCAGCTCTCTGCATCAAGTGCAATTTCCCTTAAGAGCACACAGGGGCCACAATCAGTCTGGGGCTGGTTTCTCCCTCTTTCTCCAGATCCCCAGTAAGACTCTCCACTGGCACAGCTATAGAGTTAAGATCCCAGCTAAGTGGTTAAGCCAAGACCTCCAGCAACCTCTCTATCCAACCAGTGTTTCATGTCTCTTCCCAAGTTTCACACACACACACACACACACACACACACACACACACACACACACACACACACACACACACACACACACACACACTTTGAGGTTTGCTTTATACACAAACATACCTGGGAAAGGTTCGCACAGGTTTACTAGCTATGCCCCCCTTCTGCCCAGACTATAAGGTAATTATCACTGGCATCAGCCATGTCTTTATCAGCTATGTTAAGGGTGTCCAATCTTACTGTGTAATGTTACTATCGATATAAATGGCAGTTTGACTAAGAGGAAGGCTATTAGGAGTGGTCTACACAGTGTCACCAAATAAATTTATGGATTTACTCTCAGAACTTAAATATGTCTCACAAATATCAGCCACAATGAAAGGTTTAAATATATTTAATAATAAATAATAAAAGAACACGAAAATACTCAGTATATCATTACAGTTACATCAGAGTTCAAAATCACAGGAATATTTAAAACAACACTGCAGGACAGTCTCAAATAAATAAAGAAAAACATCTAAATTAAGCTCAGCTATATTCCTGACTATATCTAAAAGAACTATACTGTTCCCTAGACTTACTTACAGAGCAAGTAGGCAGATGTGGTGAGTGGATGTTCTAGTTAGTTCGAAGACAAAATACAAAATGCTGAATCTCACTCTCAGAGAGTTCTTAAAGTAATATCCCAAATATTACTACTGGGATACTTGCAGAATGACATAATTTCTTGTCATTTGACTTCAGTTCCCAGGCTCAAAAGCACCAGCATTTAGCATCTACCTGTAAACTCACATAAACAAGGGCCCTTCTTGGATCCAAGGCAGATCCTGGAAGTCATAAAACAATAAAACACTTTTACATCTCAAGCCTAGTAATTATTTCTCTTTCAAGATAACACAGAGAGATCCCTAGTATAGACCTCCAGTCTCTGGCTGTTATAAATTAATTTAAATTTTCAGCTATTTTTCTGAAATTAAACTGATGTGTTCCAATTTCCATTGTTAAAATATATATATATATATATCCAAACAGTTACAGTAATTCTGTTGTAATCCAGCAGGGTACACTGTGGTCATATCTCTAAGATCAGTACTTTACAAAATATCTCTTCAGCACACATCTGTGCAAACCATTTTATATGACATACAGTTCTAATACATTTGTAACACAAGCATATGAATCATGTTAATATACACAAATGACATATAATTATTTACAAAATTCCAGATAGCTAGGATGACAGTAACTCCTTCCCTGACTCCCCCCCCGAAGACTCAAGCTAGTTTTTTAAGTGACCCTTGAGAAACATTGCTTGAGAGGGTGGAGCCTATCTGGGTATACCTTACCCCATTCCCTGTCTTGACAGCCCATCTGTGTTGGCATTGCTAACCCCACTGTGGTGCTGCACTGTCATATCATATGCCTGCGACCCTAGGCTCCACCTTAGTAACTTGGCATTTTGCTGGCTGTCTTGATGCAGCCATGTTAAATGATTGTGGTTTGTAACTACAATAAATTTCCTTCCATACAGATAAGGCTTAAGTTTCTGCAGTGCCCACACTATGGCTAGACATTCCTTTTCTACAGCTGCATACCATTCCTTCCTGGGTTGAAGCCTACAACTGAGATATACCACTGGGTGCTTTTCTCCCTCTGAGGAAACCTGACTGAGTACAGCCCCCACCCCATGGTTTGAACCATCCACTTACACAACAAATGCTTTGCTGTAATCTGGACTGGTTAACACAGGGGGTCCTCCCAAAGCTCGTTTAAGCTTTTGGAATGCCTGCACACATGCTGGGGTCCACACTAACTCATCTAGCCTGTTTTTCCTTGTCATGTCTGTGAGGGGAGCAGCTATGGTACTATAATTGGGGACAAACGTTATGTAGTACCCTGCTGTATCTAAGAATGCCCTTACCTGCTTTTTGGCAAAAGGGCAGGCCATGGCTGAATGGTTTCCACTTTGGCAGGTTCTGGCCTGATCTTACCACTCCCCATTCTATGTCCCAGGTAGGAGACCTCTGCCATACCCACCTGACACTTACTGGGCTTAATGGTCAACCCTGTCCTTTGTTGCTCAACACATCCCTGACATGCTGAATGTGCTCTTGCCAGGAATGGCTGTAGATGACAATATCATCCAGGTAAGCAAGAGCAAAATATCCCCTGCTAGGATATGATCTGCCAGCCTCTGGAAAGTCACTGGGGCATTTTTCATCCCAAAGGGCATCTTCGTGAACTCACATAAGCTGAAAGGAGTCACAAAGGCTGACCTCTTCCTAGCATTGGGAGTCAAGGGCACCTGCCAGTAACCCTTGGTAAGATCAATAGTGGTAAGATACTTAGCCCCACCCAGCTGCTCTAGGGTTTCATCTGTCCTAGTCATGGGGTAAGCATTTGACTCTGTGTGGCTATTTAATTTCCTGTAGCCCACACCAAACCTGTTGCTGATATCCTTCTTTGGTACCAACACCACTGAGGAGGCCCAGGGACTGCTGGACTCCCTAGTTCCAACATTTCCTGCATCTCCTCCCTCAGAGTCTGTTTGACTCTCTCAGGCACCCTGTAAGGGGCCTGCTTAATAGGCCTTTGCACTCCTGTATCCACATGGTGCAGCACCAGGTGGGTGTACCCTGGTTTCCCAGTAAACATGTCCCCAAACGCCTGTAACACTGAGTGGAGTTCTTGAACCTGGGTAGGGGATACCTGCTGGGATATTGCTACCACTTTCACTGAGGTGTCATTCTGAGCCTCACTGAGGAGATCAGTCACAAGATCCCCCTCAGACTCCTTCTGCCATCCACTGCAAATACTCAGCACAAGAGCCTCTCTATCATGGTAATGTTTCATCATGTTAACATTGTACAGTTTATGCCCCTGCCTCCTGCCTAGCAGTTCTACCATGTAGTTAACATCACTGACCTTCCTTACCACTTTGAAGGGTCCCTCCCAAGCTTCCTGCAGTTTGTTGTGTCTGACAGGAATGAGAACCATAACCTGCTACCCCACAGCATACTCTCTATCTTGAGCATTCCTGTCATACCAGACATTTTTCTGTTGCTGGCCTTCTGTCACGTTCCCCTTGGCCAAGCCCATGAGTTCCCTGAGACTTCTCCTGAAGTTTATGACATATGCCACAACAGACTCCTTGTGGGATTCACACTCACCCTCCCACTCATCATGAATCAAATCTAGAGGTCCCCTCACCCTATGCCCATACAGCAACAAAAAGGTTGAAAAACCTGCGGATTCCTGGGGAATTTCCCTGTAAGCAAACAACAGATGGGGCAACTATTTGTCCCACTCCCTCTTAAACTGGTCTGCAAATGCTGTAGCATGGTCTTGAGTGTAGAGTTTAACCTCTCAACAAGACCATTAGTTTGGGGATGGTAGGGGGCGGTCTTTAGGTGCTTCACCCCACAGTGCGTCCACAGGCAAGCCAGCAGGTCTGACATGAAATTGGCACCTCTGCCAGTCAGTATTTCTTTTGGGAAACCCATCCTGCTGAAAATCTCTAACAATGCATTTGCTACCTTTTCTGCCTCAGTGGAGGAAAGGGCCACTGCTTCAGGGTATCTGGTAGCATAATCTACTACCACTAGGATATAATTTTTCCATGTGAAACTTGGGATACTTAGAGTCCCCACAGTATCCATTGCTGCCCTCTGAAATGGCTCCTCAATCACAGGCAAAGGCATCAAAGGAGCTCTCACTTTGTCTCCTGCCTTGCCTACCTTTTGGCATGGCTCACAGTCCCTGCAGTACCCTGTTGCATCTCTGGAAATCCCAGGCCAATAAAAGTTCTGCATAATATGTCTCTTGGTACACTTTATGCCCATATGACCTGCAAAGGGAATGTCATGGGTTATGGCTAAAAGTGCCAGATGATAAGCTCTGGGCACTACCAACTGCTGTATTCTGTCACCTCTAGCCCTCCCTCAGGGGTCCACTCTCTATACAGTAACCCTTTGTCCCAGTATATGGATTCCTCTTTTCCTTGACAATCAGGTGCCTCACTGGCTACCTCTCTCAGGCCTTGTAATGTAGGGTCTGAGAGATCAGCCTGTCTCAACTCTCTCTTTGTAACCCTTTCCAGCTCCCCTTCCACAGGAAGTCTGGTATTCTTTGACAGCAGTCCCTCACTGTCAGCCCGGTACTACTACTCGCCTCTGCCTTTGCAGTCACTCTGTCAAATGGAACATCAGTACCCACAACCAGTTGTGGCTCTCCTTCAGTCTCACTGCTATTGGGAAGCTCCCTCCCTGAAGTAACCACCACGCCAGTCCTGGCTTCAAGTATGTGGACTGTTTGGGTCTCCCCTGGTACCAGACAGACAAGCTTATGTCCAAGCCTGACTGCATGTAACTGCATGCACACAAGGTACTGCATCATCAAAATCATTTCCTATCAGGACATCTGCAGGGATATCCTCAAACACACTTACTTGCTTGCTTCCATTTCCACCCTCACAATCAAGTTGAACACTAGATAAAGGTATTTGGAATGTGGTCCCTCCTAAAGCTCTGACTGGAGTAGACTGCCCAAGCAAGTAGTGCTCCTCTTTAACCATTGCAGGCTTCACAATGGTTAGGTCAGAGGCTGTGTCTCTCTTAGCAGTGGTCTCTTTTCCATCTACTAAGATAGGATATAACCTCTTGTGGTAGTTTGGTAGCCTTGTTGTCTCCAGACAACTCACTGCTGGCATTCTGTCATTCCAACTTACTGGCTCTCCCACCTTTTGTCTCCCACCTTGCCTACAAGGACATCTATATGCTACATGGCCCCACTGGTTGCATTTAAAACATTTAACCCTTGGTTCTGGAAGTGTACCTGGACTAGTGGCTTCCCCTGCTACCGGCAGACTCTGTTGGGGCAGTCTAGTTTGCCCACCATGGGTTCCCTTAGACCCATGAGCAGCACTGGGTATCCCTTTCCTGTGCAGTGATGCCCTGCTTGCTATGTATAGATCTCCCTTTCTCCCCAACTCATCTGTGGTGCTACATTGCCTATCCTCTAAGCAGATTCTCATGTCCTCAGGCAAAGTGCTAGTGGCTTGTTCCCTCACCAAAAGATCTGCCAGCCCTTTAAAAGTGGTGACCTGACACCCACTCACCAACCTATGAAAATAAGTGCTTAGTTCAGCAATATATTCATACACACTTTCATCTGCCTTGCATCTATGCTCATGAAACGTTTTTCTATAAGCTTCAGGTGTTAACTTAAAACACTCTAATAGACAATTTTTTACAGTATTATAATTGAAGCAATCAGTATCAGACAACTTGGAAATAGCAGTTGCAGCTTTACCATGGAGTAAAGGGGTCAGGAACCGTACACAGAGCCCTTGGTCAACATTATACTTTTTAAAAACCCTTTCAAACATATGAATGAAACTATCAAAATTATCACCCCCTGTAAATTGTGGAAGAAATTTACTGACTTTTGTTGCTTCTGAGGTTCAGTTACTCCTGTCTCAATGCTCAGCATGACCCTGGTGAAGAGTCAGCATCTCCTTTTCATGTTGCCTCTGCCTCTCATTTCTCTTCAGCTTGCAGATGCCTCAGTCTTTCTGCTGCTTCTAATTCCATTTGTTTCTCCTGCTGCAGTTTCTCTGTTGATTCCAGTTCCAAACATTTGGCCTCCAGTTCAAGTCTCTTTACCTCCAGATGGATTTTTAAGTCCTCTGTGGAAATGTTGAACTGTCCATTTTCTGAGAGTTGTACATTCCCAAGGCCAGTCTGTTTGTCCTTCTGGTTGCTGGTCTGTGATGCAGCTGTGACCAAGGCTACAATCAATTCTGCTTTAGTCAGGTTGGCATGCACCAGTCCTTTGGCTTGGCACATCTCAGTCAAATGGGTCCTTGTCAGCTTGCCGTACTCCTCTGCTGACATAAAAAATATAAAAATAACCATGGTAGCGGTGAGAAACTGGAGCTTACTTTATTAACATAACCATAATTACAGCCAGTGAATACACAGATTAATACACAGACTAAGCGCTTTCACCCATCTCGTTCAGTGCTTCATCAGAGTAATTAATACAACAAATACCAGTCATTGCAGCTGTCATGTGATCACTTAATTCACCCCTGTTTTTTAAAAAACTTTTGAAATCCAAATAGTTCAACAACAACAACCTACTTTAAAACATAAAAAACATACTGTTGTGAAAACATAAATATATAAATATATAAAAAATTATACAGCTAATTAATATTAATATATAAAATACCAGAATACCTTTATAAGCAACGTGTATTCAATAAACATTTTAAAACCATGTTAAAAAGCTGTTGAAAAGATCTACACATATTCAAACCACCCAAAGGTTTGGGTATAACCTGTGCTTTGCCCTCACTTTCAAGATGCTCATTATTGAGCAACAATCATTAATGCCATGGGACTGTTGGTCTTAACTGCCACATGGTTTCCTTGACTTCCAAATGATTGTTAAAATCACCTCCCCTCTGGTCTTCACATTTTGTCAATAATAAAAAATAAAACCTTTCAAAATTATTACATTTTGTACTATGTGCATACAGTGTATTAGTTATTTTTTATTCCTTATATCCCTGACGTGTTCAGCTGTTCTATCTTTCATTCTCCGTGTAGTTTTCCCAACATAAAATGATGGGCAACACAAACACGTGGCCACATACACAATCATTCTGGTGTTGCAATTACAATGTCCTAAGCATTGGATGTTCCTGTTAAACACACTAATGGATACATAAGGGCCGTTGTTTATATATTTACAATATGTACACAGACCGCATTTCCTCATTTCTGATCTTTAATTCATTACATTTTTATTTTTCTGCCATTCAAATATTTCAAATATCTTCTTCAAGTTGTTTCCCCTGCTATACGTAATCTGTGGTTTGTTTTTCAGTAAAACTTTCAGTTCATAAGGGATAGTTAAGTACCAAACATTATTAACAATGTCACCATGGGGGGATACTCAGAGCAATATTGTAAAACCATGGCTACCATTTTTCCACAAGCATTTGGGTTCTTATCCATGGAATGTTGTGCTGATATTAAGATAGGGGTAAATCTAGTATTACATTTCTTGATCACCCCATTACTGATCTTTAATAAAATCTTCACTGGGTACCTTGTATCTTTAAACATCCCCAGTAAAACCACCATTTTTTTTACTAAACTTTATGTCATCACTCACTAATCTTAATAGTCTCACCATCTGCCCCTTAACCACACTTGTTTTTTGGTGGAGGGGGTAACAGCTATCAAAATGTAGTAATGAATTGGAATAGGTTTTCTTCTTGTAAAAGTTAGAACACAAAACACTGTCTTCTTTATACAGAAATATATCCAAAAACTCAATTTCATTGTGGTGCCATTTGTAAGTATATTTAAAAAAAAAGATGTGGTATTGTTCAAAAAATCAGTACAGTGTGAAATCTCATCCACTTGCCCTTTCCATAACACCAAAATGTCATCCAAAAAATGCAAAAACAGCAATATATTAGAAATAAAAATGGAGATGAAAACAAATCAATTTTCCCACTCTGCTAAAACCAAATTGGAAACTATGGGGGCATACCTGGCATGCATAGCAACCCCTGATAACTGTTGATACTATTCTCCGTCAAATTACAAAAAATATTTTCCAATACCATTGACATCAATTCCACAATAAAATTTCTTTTAACAGAGTATAAATCTTCAACTTCCATTAAACTATTTTCAAAAAATGCCAAACCTATATCATGTGGTATCACTGAAAAAAGGTTAGAAACATCAATAGTAATAAATGTGTAATCAACATAATTCTTAAAGCTCCTGAGACTCTCAAGACAGTGCCAAGAGTCCTCTAAAATATAACTGTGAAGACTGGTAGAAAAGTGTGAAGGCTAGCCAGATAGAATTGTGCAGATAATTCTATCATTTGTGTATGTATTGTGTTCCATCATATGAATGTAAACTACAGATTTGTTGTCTTAAATGTAAAGAAATACTGTTACACGTGGAACTGAGAATAAATGTGACAACAGTGCACTCTACTGACCAAAGTAAAGCATGTGGTGACCCTGTGAAGTAGACAGTGGTGCCGAAAAGTCTAGATGAATAAATTATTTCTATTGTTTTAACCAAAAGTTAAATTGCTAGATTTAAACATGAAAAATGTATTTTTATTGCTCTGTTCCTGACCAGCTGCAAGATAACAAAATGGAAGATGCTAAGAATGTAAATGCAGTTAATGTGTAGCCTGGGAACTCCAGGAAAGTGTAAAAGATGATGTAATGTTTATCAGAACTGCAATAGCAATTTAAACAGAGATAATCAGAAGGCATTAAGCATTTTTGTCTTGATCATCCAACTTACAGCACTGCCTCTTGCTCACATGTAAGTTATCTTAGACTTGTGTTTTCTTTTAGAAAGAGCTAGAACTAGAAAGTTTAGACTAAGTGTTTTTCTGTTATGTCAGAACTGTACTACTGAATTATTTTAAGTATTTCTGTGTCATCTCTGAACTCTTGACTAGCATTGACTGTGTAGTAGAAAGTATTGTCTTGTGGTTTTAATTATTTATTATTAAATATTTTAAAACCTTTTAACTGTGGCTGGTTTGTGTAGAGATAAGTTAAGCTCTAGAGTACATTGCATGTATATAAGGATCCTGCACCAAGTCACGCTAATAAGCCTTGAGACTGTTTATTCATACTACCAATTGGATAATAATATTGCACAGTAATAATTGGACACCCTTTTAAGGGCCTTTGGGTAGCTGATAAATATTAGCTGGGTGGTGGCAAGTGGTACTACCGTATAGTCTGGGTAAAAGGGGCACAGCTGGAGAACCTGTGCTAGCCTTCTGCAGAAGAGTCTATGTGGTTGTGTAAACTCTTATCTCTTATAATTGTACACAAGTGTATGTGTGTCAGTTACGTGGGCAGGGACACAAAGCACTGGTTGGACAGAGAGGGTGCTGGAGATTTTAGCTTGCCCAGCTAGGCTGAGATCTAGACCCTATAGCTAGGAGCGGCCTTAGGTCAACTGGTGCCCTAGGCAAAAGGGCTCCACGGCGCCCCCCACTACACCATCTGGTGCCCCCCATCCTAGTCTACCTACACCAAATAAATACTGGAAAAGTGCCCCTACTAGAGCGGCACCCTAAGCGGCTGCCTTGTTGGCCTATGCCTAAGGCCGGCTATGCCTATAGCTGTGTCAATGGGGAGTCTTACTGGGGACCTGGGGAGCAAGGGAGCGACCAGCCCTGGACTGACTGTGATCTCTGTGTGCTCTTAAGGGAAATTGCACTTTACTGTGTGTATTTGTTATCCTTTCCTTTCATATGATACCCCCTCTCTGGTGTTAGTGGTGAGGCTTGAGGCTACTTGATTGCTGGGCCAGGGCACGGGCATCACAATAACCTTTGTTTGTAAGTGCCCCTTTACAATGATGGTCAATACAGGCCACCAGTTTTTCTGTCTTTGACCCTCTGGCTGCTACAATTGGCCTAAAAGCGGGAACCTCCACATCCTTGTGGATTTTTGGAATCCCAAAGATTTATGGTATGATGGGATGTTCCACAGTAAGAAAATCTAACTCAGGTTTATCAATTACCCCCTGGCACCATGAATCATAAAGCTGTCTATCTATTTTAGCATATGCTGCATTAATTTCATTCATAGAGAGTCTCGTATAAGTGTTGTCATCATTCAAAATCTCATGCATTCTGGAAACATAATCAATCTGCATCATAATTACCACTCCCCCACCCTTATTTGGCTTCATAATCCTGTAATCATTACTCTCTGTCAGCTGCTTCAAATGTTTCATCTCATCATCTAACAAATTATTATTAAAAACGTTTCTATTGAGCAATTTCCTAATCTACATTTCACAGCTTTGCTCAAATGTAGTAATAGTGGGTTAGGGGTGGCATAAAAGTAATTTTTCTCCTTATATAATTAGTTTCATGCAGTAAGTTTTCCTGGCCAGAAAAGTACAATTTCAAATTTAATTGTCTGGTGTATAAATTAATTAGAACCCTGGCAACATCCATTCTAAAATTGGGTACAAAAGAAAAACCTTTTCTAAATATCCAAAATGCCCAGGTTCTATTGTCAAATCACTATAGTTGTAAATGTAAAAACCATCATAACTCAAAATGTCCACTGCATTGTTTAGTTCATTTAACATTTCTTCTTGTAATTCCATCTGTTGTTGATGTAATTGTGGTGATCACCTTTCCCCCTCCCCCTCCCTTTCATCATCCGTGGAGACCTGTAATTGTAATTGTAATAATTTTGATTCGCCTGATTTTTCAGGCATTCAGATCTCCTCAAGGGAGGGGGATTCTTTATAAAAGGTTCTTTGTTCCCTGAATTAGTGGATTAATTGTCACCCTTACCTGGCCCGTCATCTTCAGCACTCCCATTTGAGCCATCAGGCCCATGTTTCACTTTCCTAGGAGTCAGATAAATCTTCTTTTCAGTGTATTCCATTTTATCTCTTTGTAGTTTATGCTGTTTTCTATCAACATTGTCTTTAACAAAATTTTCTAAGTCATTGAATACTTTATTATAATGACAAATGTTAACTGAACTGCTGACATCCTTGCCTCCTCTCCCTGACTAACGAAGCTAACAAAAAAAAAATAAAACAATTGTTATATGAAACTCTGAATTTTCACCTTGTGGCTGATTGAGAGTACAAACACCTTTTTCAGTGACCACTGTTTACAGGCTACAGGAACTCAATATCCCACCACTGGTCACCACTATATATGACTCCCGAACACTGGCCCACTAATCAATGAGCCTCAGTCCTCACCACTAGCACCAGTGGGGGACGTAGATTGGGTGGTTGACAAATGCACACATAGTTTTTCCAGATGCAGCTCTCTGCATCACATGCAATTTCCCTTAAGAGCACAAAGACCACTGTTAGGGTCTGGTTTCTAGCTTTTTCTCCAGATCCCCAATGACTCCCTACTGGCACAGCTTATAGAGTTGAGATCCCAGCTGACTGGCCAAGCCAAGACCTCCAGCACCCTCACTGTCCAACCAGTGCTTTGTGTCCCTGCCCAAGTAGCTGACACATACACACACTTTGAGGTTTGATTTATACACAAACACACACACACACCTGGGAAAGGCTGGCACAGGTTTGTTAGCTATGCCCCCTTCTACCCAGACTGTAAGGTAGTTATCGTTGCCAACAGCCACATCCTTATCAGCTACTTTAAGGCCCTTAACAAAGGGTGTCCAATCTTACTGTGTAATATTACTATCAATGCAAATGGTAGTTTGACCAAGAGCAAGGCTATTAGGAGTGGCCTATGCAGTGTCACCAAATAAATATGCAAATACTCTCAGAACCTAAATATGTCTCACTAATATGAGTCACAATGAAAGGTTTAAATATATTTAATAATAAATAATAAAAGAACAAGAAAATACTCGGGAAATATAATCACAGTTACATCAGAGTTCAAAATCACTAGAAATATTTAAAACAACACTGCAGGACAGTATCAAATAAAGAAAAACATCTAAATTAAGCTCGGCTATATTCCTGACTATATCTAAAAGAATTATACTGATCCCTAGACTTACTTACAGAACAAGCAGGCAGATATGGTGAGTGGATGATCTTGTCAGGTCAAAGACAAAATACACAATTCTCAATCTCTCTCTCAGAGAGTTCTTAAAATAATATCCCAAATTTACTGCTGGGATACTTGAAGAATTACATAATTTTTTGTCATCTGACTTCAGTTTCCAGACTCAGAAAAACATCATTTAGTATCTACCTGTGAAAATACATAAACAAGGGCCATTCTTGGATCTAAGGCAGATCCTGGAAGTCATAAAACAATAAAACACTTTTACATCTCAAGCCTAGTAATTATTTCTCTTTCAAGATAACACAGAGAGATCCCTAGTATAGACCTCCAGTCTCTGGCTGTTATAAAATAATTTAAATTTTCAGCTATTTTTCTGAAATTAACCTCCTGTGTTCCAGTTTCCATTGTTAAAATATATAAATCTAAAAGTTACAATAGTGTGTATATATATATATATATATATATATATATATATATATATATATATATATATATATATATATATATATTTGTTCTAATCCAGCAGGGTACACTGTGGTTACCAATCTAAGTTCAGTATTTTACAAAATATCCTTTCAGCACATGTCTGTACAAAACATCTTATATGACATACAGTTCTAATATATTTGTAACACAAGCATATGAATCATGTTGATATTCACAAATGACATATCATTATTTACAAAATTCCAGATAACTGGGCTGGCAGTATCTCCTTTTGTGATGCATGATATGTCTTCAAATATGCTCCTAGCAGCTTATTCTGATATGTCAGAGAATGAGAGCCTAGCAGCATATCTTGATATGTATAGGAATGGTGTCTTCATAATGTGTTCTGATATGTACTAGAAAGAGATATAATCAGCATATTCTGATATGCCAAGGTGTGATATCCTTGCATCATATCCCGACATGTCTGAGAATTAGATACAGCAGCATACCCTGGTATGTACATGAATGAGAGCCTCACAATATATCCTGAAATGCCAAAAAAATGTATCTTATCATCAT
Source organism: Protopterus annectens (assembly GCF_019279795.1). Taxonomy (NCBI): domain Eukaryota; kingdom Metazoa; phylum Chordata; order Ceratodontiformes; family Protopteridae; genus Protopterus; species Protopterus annectens. Next base: position 1,580,138,957 of record NC_056731.1, on the reverse strand, counting down.
ATCCTGATATATCTGAAAATGAGATACTAGCAGCATATCCTGATATGTGAGAAAAATAAATCCAATTCTTAAGTCAGAGAAACAGATCCTAGTACAATACTTTGATAATTCTAAGAAAGAGATCCTAGCACCATATCCTGCTACGTAAAAAAAAAGATCCTAACAGTATATCCCAATATGATTGAGAATGAGATTCTAGGATTATATCCTGATATGTAAGAACATGAGATCCTAGCAGAATATCCTGATATTTCTGAGGAAGAGATCTTAGGAGCATATCCTGATATGTCTGAGAATGAAATCCTAACAGCATATCTTGATATGTCTGTGAATGAGATCCTAGGAGCATATCCTGATATGTCTGAGAATTAAATCCTAACAGCATATCCTGATATGTCCAAGAATAAGATCCAGTCGGTATATCTTGACATGTCTGAGATTGAGAACATAGCAGCATATCCTGATACGTCCATGAATAAGATCCTAGCAGCATATCCTAATACATCATAGAATGAGATTCTGAAAGCATATCCTGATATCTTCCACTAAACGAAATTTAAGGTATTACACAGTGAAGATTCTAGTTTGCCTGGGTCTTTCTTGCAGTTTTTTGCTGAATGGTTTGTCTGTGTGACCTTTTAGCCCTTTGGTTTGGATATGTCTAAGAATGAGATCCTAGCCACGTATGCTGATATGTCTGAGAATGATATCTTTTCAGCATATCCTGTTAGGTGTGAGAATGATAAGCTAATAGCATATCCTGATATGTATGAGAATGAGATCCTAACAGCATATTCTGATATGTCTGAGAATGAGATCTTAGCAGCATATTCTGATTTGTCTGAGGATGAGATCTTAGCAGCATATACTGATATGTCTGAGAATGAGAAGCTAACAGTATATCCTGATATGTCTGAGAATGAGATCCTAGCAGGGTATCCTGATATGTATGAGAATGTGATCCTAACAGCATATCTTGATTCGTGTGAGAATGAAATCCTAACAGCATATCCTGATATGTCTGAGAATGAGATCCTAACAGCATATCCTAATATGTCTGAGAATGAGATCTTAGGAGTATACCTTGATATTTCTGAGAATGAGATCCTAGCAGCATATCCTGGTATTTCTAAGAACGACATGAGATCAGAGTTCAGTTTAATGTTACGTTGTTCATCAGCTACTTTTTGTGTTGAAGCCCTAAGCCAGAGATGAAACTCTGAACTACCAGGTGTTCCATTTCTAAAATTATCACAAAGTAAAACACAGTTAGTCTTTAAAAAGATAATTGCCAAATCTAGCTTCAAAAATGTCTCCTCAATAATCTGAGTTTGCCGGCACACATAACTAAAAGTGCACACTCTATCACTAGAAGTACCACAAACCTATGAAAGTGATTAAGCCATCCTGGTGTTGTAAGTGAGTACTGAATGTCATGAGATGTTTCAATTCTCTTCACAATGTGCAGTGTGACACCTAAGTTAGTATAGGAAAGAGAATGTGATTGGTACAGGAGCTCAACCTATGTAGTAGTGTGCTGGTCACTAATCTTCCTTGAAGATGAAGTCTGGTCTTGTTACTAAAGCACAATTTAAAGATATTTGTATTATTGTGAGCACTGGTAAATGGCCCACTTGTTCTATGAGAATGTAGCAGAAAAATATAAGTATGAATGTCAGAAAAAGATCATTTCCTTGTTTTTTTATAAAGTCTGCCATCAGCAGATAATTAAATATTCATATGCTGATAGACGCCATATTAATAAAGAGTGACCATCAACATTTATATCACCTGCACAGTAATCTAGCTGATATTTTAGTGGTTATATTGGATGTTAGGGATATTAAGGGATACTATCTTGGTCTTGTACTTTACTGTGCATTATTATTTCAGAGACAGTAAGATAACCAAACAGATGACTTTATATTGTACTGCACTCTCTTTAAATGATCTTTACATGAGGCTGCACAATGTAATTTCTTGATAGAAAATAGTAATTTCAAGTGCTATCTGCTTGTTCTTCCTCTTCTTTTTTTGAACACCAATTTATATGATTTGTTAAACAGATATATAACTTTTTGTTCTTCATATAAATCTGTGCTGTTACTGTAAAATATGAGCGCCATGTTTGTTGTAATTGCTATGTATGTCTACATTTATGCCTGTCTATTATTTTGGACATATATAATGATACTGTACAATATGAATGTTATGTAGGAATTGGAACTTTTCTCCCTGGACCTCTGCTGAAAACGGGTACTGTTGACCCAGTCAGACTATCCTGGTAAACATATGTCAAATAAATAAATACATAATAATTATGGGAGTTACATGACTGGATCTTGAGGATTAAAGTAAAACAAAAGGAATCTAGTATCAAAATAGCATCAATTAGTGAAACAGAGCTGTTACACAATGGCTTATCAGTGTTTTAGGCAGCACAGTACAAAATATATTCCCAGTTTAGATGAGCAGAGCTGTTGCATATTCCATTAATATATAGAAAGACAAATTAGATGAAAGTAGAATTTCAGAATTCAGCTGGAGATGTTGCCTTACTGATTTTCTAATATGTTAAGGAGATGAAAAAATCATTACACACTAAAAGTGTAGTGAACACAGTGCATGTGGTATAATAGTGTCCCTCCACTACTAAAAAGAAGTTCTGCAATCCCAAAATAAGCATAGGGTCTGAAAAGTACCTCAGTAAAGTAGCCACAGGCCTTGCAGTTTACTTTAATGAAAACGGTGTACCTTTTTGTGACTTCACTTAAGTAGCACTAACTTTAGCATTCAACAAGTTGAAGGCCTGAAGGAGTTTCCTTGCTTTGTATTTCATGTTGTTGTGTTGATAATGCTGTATTTTAACCAGAAGTAAGACAGAAACTTGAAGGTTGTGGTCTAACCTCAATGAGATCTTTACTCAGAATGAACCATTTAAACAGCAAGCTCATCACTTGACATGCAACTTCCTTTAGCTAGTTCATTAGCATTTAAACTTAAATATCCTACATTTTACATCCTTCAGCACTAGACTAGTTGAAGCCCTAAAACTCTTTCCTGGCTCCGCATTACTAATGCTGTTGAGAGATGTGCTGTGGTATCTGGACAGTGCATAAATAAGAAAGAAACACTGATGATGTGCTCTAACTCCCATGAGAACATTACTCTGAAAGAACTATCTAGAAAATAAGGGCATTAACATAAGATGAAACTCTTTCAAGTATGCAGTAGGTATGTAAACAATTGTCTGCAGTAGTGTCTGTGTTTCAAGTATGCAGTAGGTATGTAAACAATTGTCTGCAGTACTGTCTGCAAAGTAAAGCATGATAAACACTGTATGTGGGAGGCTAGCATTTATGAAGGAACAACTGTGGATGAAGAATGGCCAACAAATAGCAACCATGATGCAGCAGGAGTAGCAATGTTATGTTTAGCAAAACATACCTCAGTGATGCAACCAAACTCTATAGTTACCAACAATGTAATGTAGATTCCTTCATCTACATAAGGTGATAAGTGATCCTGTTCCACATCCAATGCAAATATAATGATAACTTTCATGAATCGTCTCTTGCCAGGGTTGGGAGGGTGGCTTAATGGCTAAGGTGTTTGCCTTACAAACACAAGGTGCAGGACTTGAGTCTCACAAGGGATAATTGGCTAGGCTTAAAATGGCTCGCAAGGGCAGTTAGCTTAGTACTAAACTATGAACCTATGAAGCATGTATGCAGAGTAGGGAAATGCCCATGTATGCCATTGTTGCTCCATCATCACCCTATGCCAACTTAAGCTGCAAAAACTGGGAAATACAATTTGTAACTGTGTGTGGTTTGGAATCTATTTTATGTTTAGCACAGGACTGATTATTTTAATTTATTTTTACTTTTCATATGCTAATCTATTTCATGCTTAACACAGGAGAGCATATTTTAATTTAGGTTTACTTTTTGTGTGTTCAGCCTATTACATGGCTTTTGTGAGGATGCATTTCTTCTTTTTTTCTGTATTTTTGTATGCTGATCAAGACATGGTGTTCCAGGTAACTAGTGACACCACACAGTGGGACTAAGACTATGAATATAATTTCCTGTTTGAGTGGTTGCATTGTTGAAAGTACTGAGATATACAGTTTGTGAAAGTGTCTTGTTCTAAGTCTGCATGTTTTATATTTACTCTGGGGCAGGCTGCTTTTATTTAATTTTACTTAGTATTTGTTCAGCTTGTTCCATGTCTAGAATAGGGCTGAATTACTTCTCTTTTATTTTTGTATTCTGATTAATGCAGTGTTTTCCAGCCAGCTAGTGATGTTACACTGGGGGCCTGAGACTATAATTATAGTTTCTTGTATCAACAGGTGAGATCAAGAACAGTGAAAGTGAGTGCTGCAAATATTTCAAAGATGTTGGATACATGCACATGCAGCATCTCAACATAATGTGACTGACAAGAATGGCATGATTTACAGGTAATGTCTGATAAGCTCTTTTCCCAGTGGATCTTACTTTCTCCTGCTCATTTGTTTCACCTTTTTCTCTCTTTATCACTCCTTAGTACATTAGAAATATTTTGTATCTGTACTTCAACTTCTTTATTTTTTCTGTTATTGTTTCAATGTTCCGTACAGCACATTTATTTACCACTGCTCTGTTATCTTCCTCATACCTCCATCATCTGTATTTGCACCATCTTGCTCAGACTGTGTTTTAACCAAAAACTTCTTCTTTTAACCTTTATTCCTGTATCAATTGACAATCCATCCAAAAATGACCCAAATAATTGCATTTCCCACACTTGCTTAAACAATTCTTGGCTGAATAACGTGTTTCTCTACATCACAACTTTTTTATGCATTCTTGCATTAGATGATCTTCAGCAGCACAATAAAAACATGCTTTTGCCTGCACTCAGTATCTTACACAACTTCTTTTTCCATTCATGTTAATCACATCTGAAACATTTTCAACTTTCCTTCACATATATTTAAAGTTCCATATGTGCTTACAAGCCTAGCCAGTATAACCTGATTTTACCAAACATATGGCCCCTAGGGGCAAGAGGATGGCATGAATTTGTGCCTATTCCTTGAGTATCTTACAGATTGCCCCTGTCCATGAGGGATATAGGCACTACCCCAGGTGTGAATTTGTGATTCCCCATTCATTGATCCAAACTGCATTTGAAGAGGTCTGCTTAATGCGAATAGGGAGCCTGTTCCAAAAAAGAAGCAATCTCTGAGACATATATCTGTCTCTCCGGCATGTTTTCTTTGATTTGCTGACTAAGTGTAGATCCCTACGTCAGGTGACCCTCATGCTGTTTGAATTGTGGATGTGTAGCAGCTCCACTCAGGCTGAATTTTTGAGTGCCTTCCAAATGAGGCATAGGCCACCACTTAGTAGTTGGTAGGTGTTAGAAAAATATGTATTAATGTGTGTATGCTTAATGCCAAATTAATAATCAAGTATTTTAATACGCTTTTCATTCTATTTTTCATGCACTGTGTTTTATACAAATTGAGTTTCATATGAGACTGAAAAAGATGCTTTTTGAAAACTGCAGTATGCTTTCTGAAACTTGCAAGTTGCCCTCTGACCTAGTAACTGCTAGCACAGCAATATTCTTGTTTATGCCTTGTGGAAATGTACTTGAGAAGCAGGTGTTTATCTGCTAGGTCAGAAGTAAATGAATGAACAATGCCTTATATCATAAATGTAATGATTCTAGACAAACAGCTTTGTCCAGAGGATGGGAACCTCTGCAGCTGTAGTAATTTAGAGATAAAGTAGACAGAGGATTATTAGAGAAATGAACTGCTAGCATTGTGCTTGATTTAGCCTTAGTATCTTGAATGTAACATAACAAGTATCTAACTGAAAGTAACCAAGGTCATGTTGTTTTCCTCAGGAAGTTTCACATAAAAATTGTTTAAATCAGCAGAAATTCATGGGAAAGATGGTCAGCAGATGATGATGAAAAGGTGGTAATCTGTTACATCAGCATGGTAGGACAGGATTAATTTGAGAATGTATAAAAATGAAAGCATTTCCTGTTTCTGGTTAGACAAACTCTGTATTGGCACGTTTTTGTCTCCTTGCTGCAAGATTAAAGTGCCTTAACCTGAACCTACCGTGTTTTTATCATTTTTAAAGTATATTTTTCCTTTGACAGTAGGAGAAAGAGTAAAGGGATAGGGCTTTTAGTCTATCCACATATGACATGTTGTTTATATCCTGTATTTTCTTTGTGAGGAACCTCTGATTTCACTCCGGCTGCTGTAAGTGTCTAGTCAGGAACATGCCAAATGGTGCACTGTACTCAATTATTGGTCTAATGAGGGCTGAGTACAATGGGATTATAATTTCTTTGGATCTGGATGCCATACCTTTGCTTATAAGTTGTGCCATATAGAAGGACTTCCTCATCACTGTGGACACATGACGGTCAAAGATTAGGCTACTATCTATTGTGTACCTAGTTCACCTCACCTCTGAGTCTTCCCTTAGGGGTATGCTATTGATGTTGTAATTTGCAGGGGTATTTGACTTCCCAAAGGGTATGAAAATGCATTATTTTGCATTTATTTTTAGGCCATGGTTCTGGGACCAATCATTTGTCTGATCTAGACCTTCTTGAAGGATATCTGCATCACTGGGGATACACTGATTGCAGTCATCGACAAACTTTATCATCCACAGGCTTTCCACATTACCCTTGATTTTAACTAAGTAAATTCCAAACAGGAGTGGTCCTAGCACTGAGCCCTTTGGCACACCGCTAGTAACTGGCTTCCTGCTGGATCTGGATTCACCCACTTTAACCACGTGTCCTGTCCATGAGCCAATTGGCTATCCATCTAGGGATGTAGGGATTTATGCTCAGTTTGTGAGTTTATTTATAATACCTGAGTGGGGAATTCTGTCAAATGCATTGGCCAAGTCAAGGTAGGCAGTATGTACCATTTTACCCTCATCTATGGCCTTAGTGACTTTCTCAAAGAAATCCACCAGATTCATAAGCATGACCTGCCCTTGATAAAGCTGAATTGGATCACATCCAGTATTTGGAAGTTTCCTGTCATTATTTTTCAGCTCCATTATTATTGTTTTCATGACCTTACATATAAGACTAGTCAAACTTATTGGTCTGTAATTTCCTGGATCAGTAGATGGTCCCACTTTATGTGGATGAATAACTGTTGCTGTCCCCCAAGGCTGTGGTTAAATAGAGATCCTAATTTGCCTGATAAGTCCTGATTTAAGCTGTTTAAGAGGCAACCTAGTATATCCTCAGGCCCGATTGAAGTCATGCTGTCAGCTTTAGGTAATGCAGTGGCAACCTATAACTGGTGGTGGAGTGGTGAAAGATATCTCTTGGGGAGAACTGGGAGGTGATGGGGAGGTGAAATTTGAGCTGAATTTGTCAGCCAACAGATTTACTATATCTTCTGGCTGAGTGTTGGTGATGCCATCTACAACTAATTCTGTACATTGCTGGGTGTTGCCATTAAGTCTATAGACTTAACTGAAAAATACCTTATGTTTATCCTTAGCTTTGGAGGCCATTTTTACATAAAGGTCTGATTTCAAAGACTTGACTAGTTCCTTGATTCACTTGTTTAGACTAATGAGGGACTTTTTGCTCTATTGCATACATTCTCTCTTACTTCTTGACAGAATTGTCTTTCTTTTGTTCTACAATCTATTAATACCAAGGGTTCACCAGGGTGGCTTGTTTTTGTGGTTTGATCTGGGTTTATTTTTGTCTGAAAACAATCAGAGAAAATCCACAAAAAAAACACAACTCCTTGAAGGCTTTGTAGCCGAGATACCAGAATGCTATTAAACACACTTGCAGTTTGCTGGTCTGTTTTGTTTTTTTTTTGTTTATTTTGGTCTGGTACTGCCGTTTCTATGCAGTTGTTTATATGACTGTACAGGGCTTTTGTGTATGCCTCTGCATAGGTTTCTGTGTTTTCTGGAGTTGGGGGAGCTTGTAAATAAGCTATGCCATCCATTGATAGAGGATAATTTACCTTATAGAAGCTCTTAAAGTTTTTGGAATTAGGTCCAGGGTCTAGTTTTACCTTGATTTCAAGGGAGACCACATTATGATCTGATCTTACTACAGGATATGTACCCAAAGAGTGGCATACAGCAACAGTGGTCCCTCTCCACAAAGGTGGTGTCTCAATGGATCCTGGAAACTATCACCGCATAAGCCTGACTAGCTTGGTCTGCAAAGCTATGGAAAGGATCATCATGGACCTCATAAATAAAGATATTGGGGACCTACAGACATTGGATCCTACCCAGTTCGGCTTTGTTAAGGGCAGATCCTGCCTCTTAAACCTGGTCGATTCCTTTGAAACAGTCACAAAGGCCATTGACGAGGGGAAGGTGGTCCACACAGCCTTCCTGGACCTCGCAAAAGCCTTCGATACAATACCCCACTCAGGCATTATAGATAAGCTCACCAGCTTAAATATAAACCCCTATGTCACTAGATGGGTTGCAAACTGGCTCAAGGACAGAACCCACATGTTTAGAATTGCTGGAGCCATGTCAGACTCCAAACCAGTTACAAGTGGCGTCCCACAAGGCTCAGTCCTGGGACCTCTCTTGTTCGGTATATATTTCTCGGAGGTACAGGCCAACACGGAAGGACTGTGGCTGACCAAGTTCGCAGATGACTGCAAACTGGGCACCATAATCGACTCTCCAGCTGACACAAGTATCCTCCAAAAGGGCCTCATAGAAACAGACAACTGTTGCCAGAGCCATGGCCTCAAGCTAAACACCAAAAGTGTATAGTCATCCCTTTGGCAAAACAAAGTGCCCACAAATTACCACATAGGTGGTAATCCATTAAGTACAGAAGAAGTAATTAGGGACCTGGGGACCCAAGTTGATAGCAATCTCTCATTTGACAACCACGTGGCCAAAGTGGTTAGAAAAACATTTTATATAGCCCACCTAATCATGAAGGGATTCACATCTAGATCAGGGGAGGTCATCGTGCCTCTTTACTCATCCCTCATCAGGCCCATAATTGAGTACAATGCCCCTTTTGGGATGTACCTTACCAGACACCTGCAGCAACTGGAAAGACCCCAAAAGTACCTCACCAAGAGGATCAAAGGGCTCAAACAGATGCCATATGCTGCCCGGTTAAAGAAACTCCAGCTCTACTCAGTGGCATACCGCCGGCTCAGAGGCGATCTGTGCCTGACGTATAAAGCCATGTCCAACCCGGAATTAATGGACATGTTTCACCTCAGAAAATCCAAATCCCATCGAGCTACGTGCTCGAGAGACTTGAACCTCAGCATTGAAATAAATAGGACATGCTGGAGGGACAGATTCATAACCCAGAGGCTCCCTTCACTCTGGAATAAAATCCCAGTCCAGGTTAGGCAGAGTCCCTCATTGACTCTCTTCAAGAGGAATCTTGATGAGTGGATGGGAGATCGTAGGTTTACCCTGGGTATCACTTCTGTGTCACTGTTAGACAGAGGCACAGTATACTAACCTCGAAAAAGGGCATAGCAAAATTAATTTAAAATGGGTGGCAAAAGCCAAACACACTCTGTTTAGGCTTATAAATGCCCTAGGGCAGATAGCCTAGTATGAACCTATGAACCTACGAACCTATGATCTTACCAGTGAGGACGTCACATGGAGGGTGTTGGTGGTCAGGTGCAGCACTCTCCCATATTTGTGATCTGTAGATCTAGGATATTTGTTCCTCTAATGAGAATGCAGGCTAGCTGCTCCAGGGCATTTGAATTTATAAAGTCAAGTAATCTTTGAACCAGCATATTAGTGGTGATGCATGCCTCCTAATTAATGTAGAGGTAGTTAAAATCACCCATGAGTATGGTATTGGGCTGAATGGTGAACGATTTTACTAACTTCAGGTATGATGTATGAGTTTCCTGGTTCATAGTGGGGACATGTAGCTAGCAAGAATATGGCAATGGATTTTTCCCATGTTCAGTAGCTCAAGCATGTCATAATGTTTGATCACCCTTGAGGTATGCTTATCCTTTATGCAGATAGATAGATACACCTCTGTCTTTTGCTCTTTTATGTTCAGTGGGTGGTCAGAATGTATGAAAGTCATTATAGCCATGCACAGCTTGAGTGCTTTCCATGGCTTTGAACCATATTTCAGTAACTGCACAGACATCAGCATGCTGCAGGGTGAGGAGAGCTACAGTTCTTTCTTGAGACTCCTAGAAGTGAGTAGTAACACCTTTAGCTTGTCCTGAGTAGCTTTTGTTATGTTGGAAGGCTTGACTGTTTGGCATCGCCAAAAGAAAGCACTGTAAGAGTGAATAGTGTTTTGGCCAATATCAAAAAGCGTAGATGTGACAGGTAAAGACCATCCTTGGCGAAGCAATGTGACCTGTTGACCATATTCCTCCCAGCCTGACAAGTATTGGACACTTTTGGAGCTCTTTTACAGACTGGAACAGCTGCATATTTTATCATAGATATAAGCTTTAGGCATCTGTAGATATAAGACTATAAAGTGCAGGCATTGCACTTCCTGGACAATTTGAATTAATTTATCGACATCTGAAAAGTAGTCATTGATGATAATTGTTTGTTGAGTTCAGTACTGAATTGTAGAGTAAGGGCTGGATTCATGAATCCCTAAACTAAGTGTACACTAACTGTATACCATTCTGAGTGAATAGACAGCACAAGCGTAACGCCCACCTTCTTTCTTCTAATTTTAGTTTTCCTACTGAGTTTCTTGCAGCCTGAAATACTGAGGTGGATTCATAAAGGTTGCCACAAAGTGCAGACTATGTGTACAGATAGTATAATCCACATGAGTGAATAGACAGCACAAAAAATGTGGTAGGGATGTTCATAAATATGAAGAGTGTACACTTAGTGTAGGCATTCATGAGACCTTGGAAGATGCTGTCTGTGCAGTCACAGATACATGGTTCAAGGCTGCACAGAGCACCCCGGCCATGCTAGGCTACAATGCTTTCCACATGTTCAGACCTCTAAATTAGCTTGAAAGAACCAAAGGAGGAGGTGTATCCATTTTCATTAAAGACAAATACACCTCAAAACTAGTCAAACAATACACCCCCCTTGAACTACAAGTCCAACTAACTGTAGGTAAAATCCCCTTCCATATCATTGTTAGCTATAGGTCCTCCACCATGAACCACACAAACCACTTTGCCTACCTGAACCTACTTGAGTCACTCACTATACAGCCAAACATCTTGGTCATGTGTGATTTCAGTTATCCTTCCATCGATTGGGAGTCATGTATGAGCACAAACATGCTCACCCTAAGGTTCCTGGACTTTGTTAATACAAATGCTCTGGAATGGATAGTCTGCACCCCCACAAAGGACTCAAATGTCCTAGACTTAGTACTCACCAACACAGGAGGGTCTCTGATCATATATCAGTTTCATTCAAAGTAACAATCATACCTGACCCCCCACAAGAGCAAAAAGGATGACATTTTTTCCAAAGCAAACTATAGCCTCCTAAATGATGGCATAAATAGTTTTAACCCCCCCCCCCGCTACCACTGTCAACAAAAACTCCTTTTTTATCAAATATGTTTATTGAAGTAAAAAAATGATAATTTTAACAATAATATGAACATCATGGATACAATTTTTGAACATAAAAGAACAATGAAAAAGACACACTGCAGCTATATAGACTATTTATATAGGCCCAAAATGGTAAAATTATAAAACAATAGCAAAAGGTTTGCATAATAAAAATCAGATAATTCAGAAAGAGTTAGTCTTTATGAAAAGTTTCAACGAGAAAAAAAACCTTTATCCAAGGATTATTAACAAAATTTCTCAGATTTATTCTCAGTTCTTTCATTTTGGTTTCTCTGAAAATCACTTCTTCAAGGAGGGTCAGAAAAGCTTCCATAGTTGGACAGGTGATGGACTTTCATTTTCTTGTTATACATTTTCTAGCACTCGTTAGTATTGGCCATAAGAGATATGAGTTGGCATTGCTCATTACAAAACTTTCATTTACATTAAAGAATATTATTGATTTAGTTTGAAAAAAAATTACCTGTAAATAATGGTTTAAAAAACTTCAATATTATCCCAAAACTGTTTCAGATAGGCACATTCATAACAATGTGGATCCAATCTGATTTACATGGGGAACAACATCTCCACCAAATAATGTTGTCAGTTTTGTTAAATTTTGCAACTTTCTCAGGAGTTAAAAACGTTGTATACAGGAACATTCATTTAAAAATACTCCAACACTGGCTCCAGGATATTAATTTTACATAAGATAATAATTTGGATTTCTTGAGTGAAGTATAATTGAGACAGAAACCCTTAATTATTGAGTTACAATGTTTATTTGTTAGCGTAATTTTATATCCTATGAGTATATTATACAGTTTGGAAATTATATTGTTAACATTAAAATTACTGTACAGTAATTCACTAATTCACTAATAATTCTATTTAGATACTTTGAATAATTCACTATACTTTGCAATAGTAACCAGTCTTGTGTCTGTAGTCTGAATTCCTTAATAACGTGTTGCAGAGTTAAAACTTTAAGTCTCTTATGCAATGGTTCCAGCATACAACTTTATTGCTCTCCCATTCATTGAAAAGTTTAAAGTGTAACATATCCGAAAAGTTATTTGTAATTTTGAATGGAACAAGTAAATCAAATTTTAATATCTTCATTGGAGTTTATTATCTTTCAGACGTTATTAAAGGTGTTGCTTATGATGTTAGACTTTGTAGGTTTTGCGACATTGTATTGTATGGAGTGGTAAATAGAATACCAAAGTTTATTAGAATATTCACTAATAAAAACTTTTGATAATAGTGTATTACAAGTATAATTTGGGTCTACCCATCTTATGACATCTTTAAGCAGTGAGGCTCTTATGTAAGTTTCTATATCTGGGAATTTTATGCCACCTTTATCCCAAGATCTAATGTGATGGATATAAGCTATTCTGTTCTTTTTAGGGAACCATAAAAAGTTTAATAACATTCTGTTTAAATCTCTGGTAAATTTATTTCCATGAGGTGTGCCAAGGGCTAATACTATGTAGAGAATATTTGGCAAAAGGACCATTTTTATTAATCGTAACCTAACTTCAAAAGAGAAGAATATGTTATTCTACTTACTTAAATGGTTATTTACTAAAGATAACATGTTTTTATAATTGGTTTCTCTTGTCACTTCAGTAGTGTTGTTTAGGGTTATACCTAAGTCATTTAACAAATGTACCTGTTCTCCAATAAATGTTTGGCTACCAGGATGAGTTTTTGCTTTGCTATTCAAAATAATATGATTAGATTTCTGCTTATTGAAATGAAGTCTTGAAATTTCTCGGAAATGATTTATAACTAAATCCAGTTCATGCAATTTAGACTCTGAGTTGGATAGGGTGAGTAAAACGTTATCTGCAAAAAGAGTCATTTTGGAGTTAGAAATGTTATAAACATTAATACCTTTAATCTTTTGATTATTTCTTATTAGAGAGGCAAAAGCTTCTATACCTAGAGCAAATAGGATGGGAGACAGTGGTCAGCCTTGCTTAGTGCCTTTTGTTATTGGTATGGACTCAGACACAAAAGGACCTAGTTTAACATAAGCAAGATTATCTTTGTAAACAGCTTTTATCATAGAAATAAATGATGGTGGAAATGCTAATGTGTTTAATATTCCAAAAAGATAGTCCCAATTGATAGAGTCAAAAGCTTTTTCTATGTCTAAGCTGACTAAAAGGGCTTCTTCACCCTCTCTATTTAGATATTCAATAAGTGTTAGTATTCTTTTAATATTATCATGTGTGTGTCTTTTATGTATAAAACCTGTTTGATCATAATTTATCATTTTTATAAGCAGGACCTGCACTCTATCAAGTATGGGCATAAATATTTTATAATCATTATTTAATAAGGAAATTGGCATGTAAGATTTACAGAATTGTGGTTCTTTATTAGTTTTGAGAATGGGGGTGATTAAGGAATACTTCCAGGATGGTGGTATCAGGTTTTCAGACTGTACTACTGTTAAAGCTTTACGAAGAAGAGAAATAGTAGCTGTGGGAAATAGTTTGTACATTTCTATTATTATACCATCCATACCATGGGCCTTATTAGGTTTAAAACATTTCATTTTATCTTTTATTTCATTTAGAGTTATTTGTTTTCCAAGTTTGCTTTAAGTTCATCAGGGATTCGCTCTAATTTTATTGTAGCCAACTCATCATATAGGTTATTACAACTTAAATTATCAGAATTATAATGATTAGTGTAATAGGTTCATAGGTTCATAGGTTCATACTAGGCTATCTGCCCTAGGGCATTTATAAGCCTAGCCAGAATGTGTTTGGCTTTCGCCACCCATTTTAAATTTATTTTGCTATGCCCTTTTTCGAGGTTAGTATACTGTGCCTCTGTCTAACAGTGACACAGAAGTGATACCCAGGGTAAACCTACGATCTCCCATCCACTCATCAAGATTCCTCTTGAAGAGAGTCAATGAGGGACTCTGCCTAACCTGGACTGGAATTTTATTCCAGAGTGAAGGGAGCCTCTGGGTTATGAATCTGTCCCTCCAGCATGTCCTATTTATTTCAGTGCTGAGGTTCAAGTCTCTCGAGCACGTAGCTCGATGGGATTTGGATTTTCTGAGGTGCAGCATGTCCATTAATTCTGGGTTGGACATGGCTTTATACGTCAGGCACAGATCGCCTCTGAACAGGCGGTATGCCACTGAGTAGAGCTGGAGTTTCTTTAACCGGGCAGCATATGGCATCTGTTTGAGCCCTTTGATCCTCTTGGTGAGGTACTTTTGGGGTCTTTCCAGTTGCTGCAGGTGTCTGGTAAGGTACATCCCAAAAGGGGCATTGTACTCAATTATGGGCCTGATGAGGGATGAGTAAAGAGGCACAATGACCTCCCCTGATCTAGATGTGAATCCCTTCATGATTAGGTGGGCTATATCAAATGTTTTTCTAACCACTTTGGCCACGTGGTTGTCAAATGAGAGATTGCTATCAACTTGGGTCCCCAGGTCCCTAATTACTTCTTCTTCTGTACTTAATGGATTACCACCTATGTGGTAATTTGTGGGCACTTTGTTTTTGCCAAAGGGGATGACTATACACTTTTTGACATTTAGCTTGAGGCCATGGCTCTGGCACCAGTTGTCTGTTTCTATGAGGCCCTTTTGGAGGATGCTTGTGTCGGCTGGAGAGTCGATTATGGTGCCCAGTTTGCAGTCATCTGCGAACTTGGTCAGCCACAGTCCTTCCGTGTTGGCCTGTACCTCCGAGAAATATATACCAAACAAGAGAGGTCCCAGGACTGAGCCTTGTGGGACACCACTTGTAACTGGTTTGGAGTCTGACATGGCTCCAGCAATTCTAAACATGTGGGTTCTGTCCTTGAGCCAGTTTGCAATCCATCTAGTGACATAGGGGTTTATATTTAAGCTGGTGAGCTTATCTATAATGCCCGAGTGGGGTATTGTATTGAAGGCTTTGCGAGGTCCAGGTAGGCTGTGTGGACCACCTCCCCCTCGTCAATGGCCTTGGTGACTGTTTCAAAGAAATCAACCAGGTTTAAGAGGCAGGATCTGCCCTTAACAAAGCCTAACTGGGTAGGATCCAGTGTTTGTAGGTCCCCAATATCTTTATTTATGAGGTCCATGATGATCCTTTCCATAGCTTTGCAGATCAAGCTAGTCAGGCTTATGGGGCGATAGTTTCCAGGATCCGTTGAGGCACCACCTTTATGGAGAGGGACCACTGTTGCTGTACACCACTCTTTGGGCACATATCCTGTAGTAAGGCTGAGATTGAACAGTAGTTTTATGTTTGGGTTTAGCTCTTCTTGGAGTTCATGTAGGACGCAGCCCGGGACACCATCTGGTCCCATTGATGCTGTGTTTTTTGCTTTGGAGAGGGTGGCTCTTACCTGAGCATTTGAGATGTCAGGGGCATCACTCTGCTGGGATAGATATTTGCCCTTTTGGTGGGGAGGGGGGGGGAGAAGTTTGCACTGAACCTGTCAGCTAGGATGTTGGCAATGTCTGTGGGTTCGGTGTATTTTTGTCATTTTGGACTAATTCTGAGCATATCTGGGAATTACCACCCAGGTTTCTAACATAACTAAAGAAAGCCTTGTGATTATCCTTAGTGTCCTGTGCAATTTTTCTCTCGAAGCTGGCCTTAGACAATTTTATGTGTGCCCGTAGTTTTTTGCTAATACTGATCAGTGATGCCTTCCCTTTTTGGGATTTTGCTCTATCATTTAGTAGCTTCCTCCTTCTATTGTATAGTTTGTTTATGGCTGGGGTCCACCAGACAGGACGTCTGCCTTTGGAGGATTGGGTCTTGGTTGTATTTGGGATCGCATGATCCATGCATTCCTGAAGGCGTTCATAGAATGTGTTTATGCGTTATGAAACCCAAAAGCATCTAATATATCTCCTATATCAGATACTGCCTTATTGGAAGACTCATGTATTATTTTTATGATATTATTTGATTTAGAGTGACTATTGGCTCTAACTGCCATGTATGTACTTTGGAGTTAGTGCATATAAATTTAATTTCATCTTCTCTATTGCTAAATTTGTTCTGTGGGTCAAAATATTTGAGTACTTTTTATTCAGTTTATCTAATTCTTTTTTATCAACTGGTGATAAGTGTGTTGATTTTGATTTAAGAGTTGAAATTTGGGTTTACAGACTTTGCATCTCAGATTCCTATTCCTTTAACTTACTCTTGTACCAGGTGACAGTTCTACCATAAATAAAGGGCTTTAAAGCATCCCATATCATTATTACATTCGTATAAGAACTGCTGTTTACTTCTTGAAAGTATTTTCATTCTGCTAATAACCAAGGTTTGAAATCTTTAATTTTGGTGATATATACAGGGATTCTAGGTATAGACATTAATTTAGTAAAATCTAGCTGTATTTCAAGTTTGAGACAATCATGATCAGAAACTGGGCAAGGAATTATAGAGAAAAATGAAAGTTTTAGCTTTAAATCATTAGAGACAAATATTCTGTCAATCCTAGTTTGGGTTTTGAACCTGTTATCAACATGAGAAAATTTCAGAGACTGATTATGTTTAGAGTTAAAAGTATCATATAAATTAAGGGAATCAATCAATTTCTTAAATAGATTTGCTGTGGATGTTAGCCTTAGCGGTCTATTGTTAGTAGTGTCAAGATTATCTAAAATACAATTGAAGTCCTCCCCTAGTATAAGATTATCTTTATAAGTATTTGTAATAAAATCCAGATGACATCTTGCAGTTAGCACACCTAATCCTGGAAACTAGTATAGATTGACTAGTGACCAAATTTTATTATTAAGCTTAATAATGGTGATGCACAAAATAAAGATAAAATATGAGCACTGGAAGCAAACTGAGCAAATAAAAAAATAAGTATTTATTTTGGTAAGCGTTTTCACGACAATAAAAGTCATCTCATCAGATCAAAGAAAAATGGAAAAATACACACAATATAAAAAAATAACAACCAATCAAGGTGCATCAATAAGAACACACCCAGGAAAGGCAATTAAACCCATGAGCATGCTATTAACTACATTAAAAGGTAGAATAACAATATAAAACATTATAAAATATTATAGAAATGTTAAATCTCATCATAATATAAATATAAAGGATGGAAAATATTCATTTCTTCCTCAGAGCTCATGATTTTAAGACAGGTTTTAAGGAGACATGGTCATTCAATCAAGATCCCCTATTGGACCTCATTCTAAGAATCCATTCAAGTTCAACTGACTCTGTCTTATTTTTTAAGTCATACAATCTAGAACCCATATAAACGCCATCTATAACACAAAACCTAAACTCATGGGAGTCACTGCTCTCATTTTTATAATGTTATTCTACCTTTTAATGTGGTTCATAGCATGCTCATAGGTTTAATTGCCTTTGGTGGGTGTGTTCTTACTGATGTGCCTTGACTGGTTGTTATATTTTTTATATTGTGTGTATTTTTACTTTTTGCTTTGGTCTGATGAAGTGACTATTATTGTCATGAAAGCACTTACCAAAATAAATACTTATATTTTTTATTCACTCAGTGTGCTCAGTGTGGTTCCAGTGCTCGTATTTTATCTTTATTTTGTGCATTTTACTCATTCCAGGTTTTATATTTGAACAGCGGTTTGTCCAGGTCTTGGCAGTTCTTGGTTTTGTTTTTTAATGATCATGATAGTTAATAGTCCCTCAGGATCCTAATATTTATATAAAATTTGAGTATGAATAACACTTCTTTTCCAGAGAATCATGACACCTTTCTTTTTAGCTTTATATGAAGAATGGGCTATTATTGTGTAATTATGGGGGTTCCAGACATTATTTTCAGCTGATTTAAAATGAGTTTATTATAGGAATTCTATTTGGGGTTTATTTACATTTAAACACCTTAATAAACTAGATCTTTTCCTTGGATTATTGAGTCCATTTACATTTAAAGAAATTAAGAATAAGGAGATAAGCAAATGGAGATACAGTTAAAATAATAAGAAACAAACTAATTTCTATTTAGACAACTCTATTTCCCCAATAAATTCTGGTATGTGTAAAGATGTATGACAGATCTCTTTGTATGATGACAGTACCTAATATGTAAAATACTTTACTTTCAGGCCAGAAAGTTGAAGAAACATCAGAAGAATTATTGAAAATCAAGCAGTAATGTAACAAAAAATTCCCAACAACAAACATGAAATTCTTAAGATTCCCAGTCTGAGAGATAGAACACAAGCTGCCAGACTGCTTTCTCTAGCCTTCCTGACCATAGCTAACAGCTCTGACAAGCACTATCAGTGAGACATAAATAATTTAAATGAAATTATTTTGTGCAGCAGTAGCTTTAGCATCAACTTAATAATTAAATATAAACTAAATGTAATAGTTAATGTGCAACTTCAAGATTATTTATGTATATACGTGTGTCCTCATACATACACACACACACACACACACACACACACACATATATATATTTATATATATATATATATATATATATATATATATATATATATAGTGCATATACATACTCATACATACACACATATATACACATACACATACATATACATACATACATACATACGTACATATACACACATATATACAGACAAATCCATTGCAACAGTTAGACCTCAATAAAAGAAATATGAATCATAACCTCTGAAATTATATCTTGTTAGAAACATTCTTAATTCAAACAGATAAGAACAACCATAACTGTTTGTTAAAAGATCCTTTGTGATGATTTATATTAGTTGTTAATTGCGTAGAACTAACAGGGCAATAGTGTATGATAATATGAAATAACTGTTAAGGCATATTCAATCATCTCAGCTGTAGTAGCTAATATTAAAGTTATACTCACAGAGCAGTCCTGCAGGATAATGTTCATACAAACATATATTTTCAATCATTATCAGCACTGCAACTTATAATTTTTCAGTAAAATCATTTAAACTCTTAATGCATACTTGCTTACAAGTATACAATTACACAGATCTAGTTATTTAGATGAAGAACAACACTGTATAATTTAAGCACACTAATAAAATAGCTTGCAGTAATACTTAAATAAAAGAAGAAACTGCTAGTGCAATTAGTATCAATGTAATACAGTAGATGTCCTATACACAGGTTTTATTTCCTCCCTCCAACAATAAACAAGCCATTCAAATTAAAACCATAAAACTGCCTTTAAATAATTGCTAATTATTAGTTAAGAACCTTTTATTTAACTTTAATAAATCAATCTAATAATTTTCTGCGGTTCTAAACATTCACAACTAAAGATTAAGGTAACAGAGACTGGTATGTCACTCTGAAAGCATTCCCATCATTTTCCTTGTGTTATATTAAAAGGGAATGACCAGGAGATTATTTTCATAATGGTGACTACTGCATGGTTTAAAACAAGTCTCGTGACCCCTTGTGGTAAGTAAAAGATTCAATTTGAGTGAAAATTGTTTGTAACAACATTTTAAAGCAATGTGAGGCTGTAAACTTGAGAAAACATTAAAAAAAGTCACAGACGTTCACTGCCATTTTCTGTATGTTAGTAAATGGAAAATCAAATAGACAACAATAGCAAACTGTGCTTAAGTTGTTTTTGCCCAGAAAAGCATTAATAAACTCTTTTTTATAGTTAAATTAATAAATATAGTGTTAGTAATACATTTAGTGTACTAAATAACACATATTGTTCCGAAAAGTACTTTTTGAGACACTGACATAAATAAATCAGTAATCATGCTCTAAGAATGCCACACAGTCCTAATAAAAATATGAAGTAAAAAAGCAGGATAAGTAACTTATGATGTGTTACATAATTATTATATTTTTAAACTACTATTATAGCTTGTAATAGCTTATTCACTCTCTTTAAATGTTAAAAACAGTTAGTGACTGTAGTGGGAGAGTTTGCATGAAGTGTGTAGCTGCATGACATCTGTGAAAATCTTTGTAAGTTAAAGACAAAAAAAGGTTTTACCTATTAGTAGAAGCTTTGAAAGATTTACTACTAGATGTGGATGAAGTTTCAGTTTTTGTCTTCTTTTTCTTTGAGTCTGTCCAAGAGGTTTTCTCAGATGATCTCTCTAATGAAGAGAAGGAAACTTCCATGTCCCCAGGGAAAGCGATTATGTTGTTTCTGATATAAACAAATGCCTCTTGAAGACTATTAAATGTTCTTGTTCCATTAGACAGATGCATTTTTATTCTTGCAGGATATAAGATTTGTGTTTGATATTATTTTGTTTTAGTAGCTTTACAAAAGGCCAACATTTTTTCCTCATTTCTAGCACTCTTGCAGTATAATCATTGTCAAATCTAGTAAAGCTTTGGTTATATTTTAATGGAGATTTCTGCCAAGCTGTTTTTAGTACAAGGTCTTTATCTATACAAGAGAGGAATTTTATAATAATTGACCTTGGTGCTGTAGAAGAGGAAGCTGAAGCTGACTTACCTAGTGCTCTATGTGCTTTTTCAATTCCATATGAAAGTTTGTCTTGTAAGCCCAGTGTTTCAAGAATCCAGGAGTTTAAAATGGTAATAATGTTGTTTCCTTCAGTTTTCTTGGGGAGACCAAAATTCTTATATTGCACCTTCTTTCTTGGATCTCAAGATCATCAAGTTTAGTTATTAACCAGGCATTTTATTTAAGCAGAAAGTCAGTATGTTGGTCATCTTATTTAAGCCTCCATCCATATCAGTTAGCGCAACTTCCATGTCAGAGATTTTACTTTGGTGCTGCTGTAAGAGTTCCTTAACTTCTGGCTACTTCTGGTTGTTCTCTTGAAGATTTTCTAGGTTTTGCTGGAAGTTATTTATTTTAATAGATAATGTTTGTAGAGTTGACTTTAACATTTGTATCTCCTTCTTCAGTGCACAATCCATTTGAGAGGTTTTGGTGCTGCTCATTTTGTTTCTAATATGTCTTAGGTAATTTGACAGGAATTTCTTCAAAATAATTTTCCAAAGTTGTTACAAGTGAAGT
The DNA here is from genome assembly GCF_019279795.1 of Protopterus annectens. Taxonomy (NCBI): domain Eukaryota; kingdom Metazoa; phylum Chordata; order Ceratodontiformes; family Protopteridae; genus Protopterus; species Protopterus annectens. Next base: position 1,580,117,371 of record NC_056731.1, on the reverse strand, counting down.
ATGAAGTATTATTGACAAGATTTTGTAAAGTTTAGTTGATATTGTTGACTGAATTTCTGACTGACTAAATCATTTTACAGAGCTTTGAAATTAAGCTGCCTTCAGTTGGCCATCTTGGCTCTGCCCCCAACAATAACTCCTATACAGAGGTATACACATATGCCCTGAATAAACACGTATACAAATGTATAGACTCAGCTGTACCAGAACGGATCAAAACAACAAGGTCCTCACAAAAAACAAGCCACCCTAGTGGACATCAAGCAGAAATAAGTTATACAAGAAGAAGAAACTAATGTCCAAGAGCAACAGGAAACTGACTTAGCAAAGGAAGGACACCCTCCAAGCTTGAACAAGCAAATTGGATATCTTGTAAAGTTCTCTAAAGCCAATTACAAAGCTAAACTAGCATCCATAGCTGCGGATAATCACAAGGCACTCTTTAGCTACATCAGAACTCTAAAAGGGAAGGCCCAGCTATGTGCCGGACTAGTAGTGGATGGTACCACTCATACTGACCTTGAGGACATCACCAACCTGCTAGCAGACTGATCTGGCACAAACTTCACCTCCCCCTGTCCCCACCAGACATACTCCAAAACATTTATGTCACCAGCCCTCTTCCTAGTATCTCCAAACAGCAGGTCATAACCACACTCTCCATGGCTAAAAATACAGCCTCTATGGGACAGGATAACATCCCAGGCTGCCTCCTAATGATGTAAAACAGAACCTAATGGAACCACTTGGCACTCTCTTCAACCACAGTCTAAGTACTAGCTTTGTCCTGGCAGAGTGGAAAACAGCAACAGTAATTCCCTTGTACAAAGGTGGTCCATCAATTGAATCTGAAAACTGTAGATCCATAAGCCTAACCAGCCTTATCTGCAAGGCCATGGAAAGGACATGGAGAGAATCATCATGGACCTTATCAACAAAGACATAGGTGACCTTCAAACTTTTGACCCGACCCAGTTTGGCTTCATTAAGGGTAGATCATGCTTATTAAACCTGGTGGACTTCTTCAAGAATGTCCCCAAAGCCCTGGATGAAGGCAAAACAGTACATTTATTTTTATTTTTTTATTTATTTTTATTTATTATTTGTTGACCGGGAAAGTCCGACTAGGTTCCACAGAGCCTGTTTCCAGCGGAGGCCCAGGGAGAAATGCTCCAGATGCATGTCTTTAGCCTGCAGCCTACATGCAGCCTATCTTGACTTAGCCATGACTTATGACACAATTTCCCATTCCAGCATCATTCAGAAACTCACCCAGCTGGGAATTAATCCATATGTTACTAGAGGGGTAGCCAACTGGCTCACCAACAAGAACACATAAAGTCAAAGTTAGGGATTCCACCTCTACCAGAAGACCAGTTACCAGTGGTGTACCACAAGGATCTGTGCTAGGCTCTCTACTGTTTGGAATCCATTTAATCTAATAGATGGCCCGTGGCTTATCAAATATGCTGATGACTGCAAACTGAGTCCCCCAACAATGTTAACATACTACAAAAATGGCTTACTGAGACAAATGATTGGTGCCAAAGCCAATGACTTAAACTAAATGGAAACAATGCATTATCATCCCTTTCAGTAAGGGGTAAGTCCCTTAAAATTACAATATTAACAGTACCCCCCCTTATCACAAACTCTGTGGTGAGAGATTTGGGAACACAGGTTGATATCAACATTAACTTTGATCACCATGTGTGCACAGTGGTAAGGAAGGCCTTCTACATTGCACATCTCATAAGTAAGGGCATCACAACCAGAGCTAAGTATGTTATAACTCACCTGTACTCATCCCTCCTCAGACCACTAATAAAGTACAATGGTCCCTTCGGTATGTACCTCACAAGACAGCTGCAGCAGCTGGAGAGAACTTTGAGGTTTCTCACCAAGAAAATTCAGGACCTTCAACACATGACCTACATGGACACACTGAAGGACCTCTCACTGTACTCTGTATCTTATAGGCTGCTGAGAGGTGGCTTGTGCCTGGCCTGCATGGCAGTCTCAAACCCTGCCATAGTGGAAATGCTGCACATCTGCAAGTCAAATATGGCATTATTCACTCATTTTAGGGATCTTAACCTAGCCTATGAGATTAAGAGGACATGCTGGAGAGAGAGATATGTCTCCCAGAGATTGCCACTCCTCTGGAACAAACTCCCAGTTCATGTAAAACAGAGCTGCTCAAAGACCCTATTTAAGTTTATCTTAGACAACTGGATGGGAGACTGTAAATTTACCCCGGGGTGTCACCTATGCCCCTTTTGGATAAGGGCAGTCAGTGCTGATCATTAATTCATGCTACAAATATAGACTGTACAACTTGGTCAATAAGGGAACAAGGGTGTAACATGGCTAGGCTTATAAAGGCCTGAGGGCTAACAGCCTAGTTATGTCCTATGAACCTATGAACCTAAGGAGTTTGCTGCAAATGCATTCTAAGAAAGTATTAACTTAGCAAAATATAATGGTATTCAGCTGTCTCTTACTTACTTTAGTGTAATGCCAAAACTACTGACCCTGATTCATTGAATTTGAGACTAATGCTGTCAGATCAATAGAGGAAATCTGAAACACACAAGCTAGAAGATCAAAAAGCAGAAAAGAAACCCCAGACAAATACAATACATGTAAACAAGAAAAACAAAAATGCAAAAAAATCTGCTTTACAAGGTCTTACTGTTTTCATTCTGAACATATCTCTCAACTGTCCAGATTTTCGCAGAATGTCCAGATTTTTGGCTTATATGTTCCTCATAAAATTTGTGGTTTTCTAGAAAATTACTGGAATGATCTGAGGATTGAAATCACTAAATAATGACATGCATTTGAGTTTTAGACTTCAAATCCTTCAGAAAATGTATGTTAAAACAAACCCTGTTACTCCAGCAACTTTCTAAGTTTGTAAGAGCAATATTTAAAATATGTCCCTATTTTTGGGCCTTTGTCCCCCATTTTGTTGGGCTTTGTCCAGATCTCTTGCACTGAAATGTTGAGAGGTATAATTGTGACTCCTTGAGTATGTGATCTTCAAGTACCTTAACCACCTTAGCCACCCTAGTCTGCCAGCCATGTAACACTAAACCTTAGCTCCACCATAAATACTGTAGCTGTTGATTACATTGAATGCATAGGCAGGTACAAGAGACTCCATCATCTTCTTTTGGCTGTTCCCGTTAGGGGTTGCCACAGCGGATCATCTGTTTCCATTTCTTCCTGTCCTCTGCATCTTGCTCTATCACACCAACCACCTGCATGTCCTCTCTCACCACATCCATAAACCTTATCGTAGGCCTTCCTCTTTTCTTGTTACCTGGTAGCTTCATCCTTAGCATCCAATATACTCAGCATCCCTCCTCAGCACATGTTCAAACCAACTTAATCTTGCCTCTCTGGCTTTGTCTCCAAACCTTCCAACCTGGGCTGACCCTTTAATATACTTATTCCTAATCCAGTCCACCCTTGTCACACCCAGTGCAAATCTTAACATCTTTAACTCTGCCACATCCAGCTCTAACTCCTGCCTTTTTGTCAATGTCACTGTCTCCAACCCATATAACATAGCTGGTCTCACTACCCTCTTGTAGACCTTCCCTTTCACTCTTACTGGTACTTGTCTGTCACAAATCACTCCTGACACTCTTCTCCACCCACTCCATCCTGCCTGTACTCTCTTCTTCACCTCTCTTCCACACTCACCATTACTCTGAACTATTGATCTCAAGTATTTAAACTCATCCACCTTTGCCACCTCTACTCCTTGCATCATCACCATTCCTCTATCCTCCCTCTTATTCACACACATATATTCTGTCTTAGTCCTGCTGACCTTCATTCCTCTTCTCTCTAGAGCATATCTCCATCTCCCTAGAGTCTCCTCCACCTGTTCCATACTCTCACTACAGATCACAATCTCATCTGCAAACATCACAGTCCATGGGGACTCCTGCCTGATCTCGTCTGTCAACCTGTCCATCACCATTGCAAATAAGAAAGGGCTCAGAGCTGATCCTTGATGTAATCCCACCTCTACCTCAAACACATCCGTCACTTCCACCACAGACCTCACCGCTGTCACACTACCCTTGTACATATCCTGTACCAGTCTTACATACTTCTCTAACACTCCTGACTTCCTCATACAGTACCACAACTCCTCTCTAGGCACCCTGTCATATGCTTTCTCTAAGTCTATAAAAACACAATGCAACTCCTTCTGACCTTCTCTGTACTTCCCCATCAACACTCTCAGAGCAAACATCGCATCTGTAGTAATGTAATTCTTCTAAAACCAAATACTTGTTATAGTCTATTTTTTATTCATGTTGTAGTTTGTTATGCATTTATGTATGTATGTTATTGGTAGTAGCTGGACTGGTTTTTCCTGCATATCAAAATTGATGAAAATCAACTAAAAACATATTTTGCTTTTTATGAACTGTATTTCATTGAAATGCACCTATTCTGAATGATCATAAATTAATAAAATTTCATATTGTGAGCTTTCTTTTCAGTTAGTGACAAAACTTCCAGATAACAAACTGCCTTATTACCTGAAAGCACTACTTCGATTCCAGTTCTTTATTGTTTTATCACATTAGAGACTGTGGGATAGATGCATGCATCACATGGCCAAGTAATGTGCACATCTCTAGGAATGGTGAATCAGTGGTATCTGCATAGTTGCACAATATGTAATTACTTTGCAATCTGCATTTTGCTGCAGCAGACATTGCTTGCAGGAGGTTATGCTGCAGATCAGTTTGTCTTTACCTTTCTCTCAGTGACCTCTGTGATAATGTATGTTTCTGAAAGTCATGTCAGTTACAATTTTTGAACTATAAACAAAAAACATATATTAAGTGGAAATGAGGTTGTCTAGCAAAGAAGTGGATCTATTGTGTGAGAGAAGACCTGTAGCAGTCAAGCATGACTGTTAAAGAAGGTAGGAGAGTGGTGCTGAATAAAAAGAGATGGCAACAGTTGACTCTAACCCTCAACCCCATGTAGAAAATGGGAAAAGGGGGGTTGATGATGATGATGATGATGTGGGGATATTCACCACAACACTGAGGGAAAAGCGGGCTTAGCCCATATTAAAACACTCATTTAAGACAAATTTCTATTTTGAATCTTCTGATTAGAATCTTGTGCATTTCAGGCACAATGTTTTATATTTCAGAGAGCTCAACACAAAGTAAACATATATGAAAACGTAGGTGTGCGTGTGCCCACACAGACACACAGAAGCAGGTGCACATGCACACACATACACACACTCGCACACATTTACAATTAAATCTGACCTTAATACCTACAATCATTTTCAGAAATGTCTTGAAATCTAAAAAAAAGTTAGTAATTATTTTTATTATTTTTTACATTTTAAGTTATTTTTTGAAGAAAATCACATGCTGAAGCACCTGTTCTTTCTATCTATATGTTTCATGTGTGTGTGTGTGTGTGTGTGTGTGTGTGTGTGTGTGTGTGTGTGTGTGTGTGTGTGTGTGTGTGTGTGTGTGTTCAGGAATTGGTACCATCATACTGCACCCTTATTTTAAAGAAATAGGCATAATTTGTTCTGTGGGATGGAGGGATGAGGAGGTAGAATGCCAGTCCAGACCTTATGATACATTCCATTTCGTAGCAAGCATATGAATATCCCAGGTTACACAAGGTACCTCTCTTGTCAAAGTTGCATGCATGCATGTAGGTCAGGATTCGGCTTTCTAAGAGAATATATCTGTTTTTGTAGGTTCATAGGCTCATGGGTTCATAGGTGTTTACTAGGCTAATGAACACAAGGCCCTTTTTAAGCCTAGCCATGCATCCCAAATCTCTGAAAAGTTCTGATACCCTTGATAAGTGTAAACATGGGGCTGAGAGGTGAACCTTTTACAGGTTACCTGTCTCCACTAGAGACATAGGTGCCAAACCAGGGATGAATTTCCAGTTTCCCATCCAGTTGTCCAAGTTGCACTTGAATTGGATTAGGGAGGAACTCTGCTTCACATGGGAGGGTAGCCTGTTCCATAGATGGGATAGTCTGTGGGATATATTCCTATCTCTCCAGCCGGTCCTATTTATATCACAGGCAAGGTTTAAATCTTTAGAACAGGTAATTCTGATGCTGTTTGTTTTGTGGATATGTAGGAGGTCCATCAGAGTGGCATCTGACAATGCCCTGTATGACAGGCATAGATCTTCCCTCAAAAGCCTGTAGGAGACAGAATGCAGGGATAGGGCCTTGAGATGGTCTGCATAGGACATTTTACTTATGCTCTGTATTCTTTCAGTGAGGAACCTCTGTGGACATTCCTATTGTTGGATATGCCTTGTTAAGTACATACCAAAGGAGGGCATTGTACTGAATGATAGGTCTGATGAATGCCGAATACAATGGAACAATGACTTCCTTGGACTTAAATGCCATACCTTTGTTTATACGTTACGCAACGCAGAGTGATCTCCTCACCACTGTCGACACATGATGGTCAAAGGCTAGATTACTTATCTATGTGTGTCCCTAAGTCCCTGACTACTGGGTCAGCTCTAAGGGGTGTGTTGTCAATATGATAGTTATCATGGATAGATAACTTCCAAAGGATACTATTATGCATTTCTTGGCATTTAGTTTTAGTCTATGGCTCTGACACCAGTTGTTTCTGTGTCAGCCCCTCCTGGAAAACATTTGTGTCAGTGTGAGATTCAATGACAGCTCCTAATTTGCAATCATCCCCAAATTTAGTCAGCCAGAGACCACTGACATTAGTCTTGACTTCTGAGAAATAAATGCCAAAAAGGAGCAGTCCAAGAACCGATCCCTGAGGGACTCTACTTATGACTGGCCACTTTGTAGAGGTGGACTCCCCAATTTTAACTCACTGGGTCCTGTCTGTGAGCTAGTAGGCTATCCATATGGGTTTGTACCCAACCTCTTGAGTTTGTCAACAATGCCCGAGTAGGGCATTGAGTCAAATGCCTTAGCCAGGTCAAGGTAGGCAGTGTGAATGATTTTGCCCTCATCCATTGCTTTGGTTAACCTTCTTAAAGAGGTTCAGCAGGTTGAGTAGGCATGATCCGCCCTTGATGAAACTAAACTGGGTTGGGTCCGTGTCTGAAGGTTTATCATATCTCTATTGATCATCTCCATGATAATTAATTCCATGGTTTTACATCTAAGACTAGTGAGACTTATGGGTCTATATTTTCCAGGGTCTGTAGATGGCCCAACTTTGTGCAGCGGGATGACTGTTGCCTTTCTCCATTCATGAGGCATGAAGCCTGTTTGGAGACTACAGTTAAATAGTAATTCCAGAGACCCTGATAGGTTGTGTTTCAGGGCATCCTGGGATATTGTCTGGGCTAATTGATGCAATGTTCTTGGTCTTAGAGAGAGTATTAAGGACCTGTTTCTAGGATTTACTCATAACAAATGAACTTCATGCAGACTGCTGATTCCCACAAATTGAATGAGGTCATGTCCTATTTTTAGTGAATGTATCACATGGTATTAATATATTGTGGGTACCACCCATCATTGTCATCTGTTTTCTTTTTTTAACTTTTTTTATTTTTTGCTTGTAATGCATTGTAATTCATATTTTGTAAACAAAGGTTCATGGGTAAGTAGTAGGCAGACAGTCTTCAGACCAGTAGAAGCCCAACCAATAATGCATATTCAAAAGTTCTCAGTCTCAGGAAAAATTCAAGATAGCCACTGTGGTGTAGGTGTTGTTGTGCTACAGCTCCCAAGCTGTTTTAAAATCACATGGGATCCCTACCTTATCAAACATCACCATCAACATTTAAAAAAACATTTGTCTCTCTATACTTCCAATAGATTTGGTGTTGGTCATCTTGAAATGAGAGCATTTGATGTGTCCAGAGTCGTGCTTGAATACCTTGTGGTTTCTGTACTGGTTGAGTGTCAGCACTAAGGCATTTGTAGGCCCAGTTAATTCCTTGAAACGAAGTATAAAGCAAATAACTCAACTCATTTTAATATACATAACTTTACAGCCTTTTACCTTAACAAAATGTCTCAGGAGAATGATCAAATGAAAGTTTCAACTACTAAAGTGAAGTGAAGTTATCATCACTAATTACCCCAGAAAAGAAGCTTTGAGTAAGAGGTTTTGTTACAATAATGCAAAAGAAGAAGAAAAAATACTTTGATAAACTCAAACCTTAAAGTCCTTTGTTATTGAAGACTTAAATTTTGCACTACAACCACTTCAAACAATGGTGGACAATGTCTCACTACAACTTACCAAAATCAATCTTGCTATCAATAAAGTTATTGCAAGACTGGATTTATCAAGTATTAATTATCAGACTGTGTTGTTATAATACTTAAACTAGGAAAAAGCTTATAAACTTATCACAAATAAATACTGGAATCTCAGCAATTAAAAAAACAAAACAAAAAACCTTTGATCTATAGAAACCAGAAATAGGGGAAACAACATTTTGATAAGAGGAGTACCAGAAAACTTTGTTACAACTAATCTAATTCAAACTGTTAAAGAAATCTTAGTCACTCCTGTTAACGATCCTTCAATAATAACAAATATAATGATTGAAAAAGCTCATCATGCATTGTGTAGGTCACAATCTAACACTCCTAGACAAATTTACATGGAATTATTAAATTATCAGGATGTTTTGTATATTTTCAAAGATGTCAAAGGTAATAAACTGTTTTCATGGAGAGGTTACAAAATGTCCATAGTTGAAGATCTTCCTTTACTTTGTAAGAGAGATCATCAAAACCTTTCTCCATTTTGGGCATATTTAATAAATACTAACATTTCAAATGTGTGGCCAGCAAAGTTCTCAAGGGAACAAAATAGCCAATTAATACTTATGAGGAAGCCAAGTCTATATTTAGGTCACTTTTTGACTTTTCTTCTCACCTAACCTGAATGTGACAGTGTTGAAGATGGTCATGTGTCTTATTTTTGGGCTTTTCCTTGGAGGTCCATTGAACCTTGTAGGAAAATTGCATGTTGCATGCTTTTCTTTCATTTGGGTATTGGTGGAGGCAGCTATTACATTAGTTTATTGCCTGTCAACACCAAAAACCTTTGAATTGCAAAGTGGAAGTAGTTGTCATTATAGTTTCCTATTTTTGTTTATTTCAGTTTCTGAAATTGCAAACAATAAGTTTGGGACTGAATGTGTAATAACTGTTCAATGTTTTACACCAACAGATACTGGATTGTTATATTAGTTACAAAATAGTAACAGAACTTTTTTGATTTAATATTTAATATGTATATCACTTTTGAAAGAGTTGTGAATATATTTTTGCTTTGTCTATCTAGTAAATTTACTGATACTATAAGGGTAAGTTGAAGCACTTCACTGTGTGTTTAGCTGTTATTTCAAGTAATATAAACCTTGGCGTTAGAGATGTTGACTCGCAACTGGCTAGAATTTTAACACTTAAATATTGGGTTATAAGGTAATATTAGAAAATTAGTAACATTACTTAGCTATTTACCATTTGAACTTAGTGACATCATCACTTCAATTTTTTTCTTTCTCTTCTCAATGTAGGCATTTCAAGGTAAGTCTTGAAAGGGTGGGAGAACAGATTTTCTCAGCATCGATTTACATATGGCTCCCTTTTTGATTTTATGTCTAACTTCACTAATTTGCTTTCCTACTTTATGGACAATTTTATTTATTTAGCCTAAACACAATGAGCCTTGTAATGATTTGTACCAGTGTAATCACATTTTTTTCTTACTGATTTATATTAACATTTTTACATGACTGTAATTGTAGAAAGTTGGAATCTTAAGGGGATTCCAAATACAAACAAATGAAAACGTTTCCTTAATTTGTTATATAAATTATCATCTAATATAAGTTTTACACAAGAATGCATATGAAAAGAAATCAGTGGTGACATTGTGGAAAATTTGATAAAATGTTTTGAATCAACAGAGAAATATACTATTAGGCAAAGAATTGCTATAATAGTTAAGAACAGCTTTACAGGTAATATTTCAGAATCAGGATGTTACACCAATGGTAGATTGTGCTTTATTAGATGCTCATTACCAACTCTATCTATGCCTAATTTACCATTTAATCTATAAGCACCTTGTACAAATCCAATTTATTTTTTACAGAAATTACATTTTTGAACATGTTTAAAAATTTTGACATAATTAGGGTTGGGAATGGGATACAGTCATAAACCCTAATTGTGACAGATCCCACCCAACCAGTAAAATTACTTTAATGCATCTCAATTCATACTCAAAATTCAAATGGAGTTTGATCTATCTGATGTGATATGATTTGCTCCTTCTCAAATGAACACATTTGCCTATCACTCAGACATAAATCATAGTCAATGATAGATTTTTTTAATCTCCAATGCTCTTATTAGGTATGAATCTCTGAACATTTCTGATCATTCCAAGATACAACTCTCTCTCTAAACTTCTATACTAATCCTAATACAAGCTTCAAAAAGAATAATTGGATACTTAACTTTTTCCTCTTAAACAAACAAGAGATAATAAAATCAGTCACCATAAAGCGCTGTTTCCTAATGGCATATAAACACAATTCCAACGGCTCAAAAGTTCGGAAAGAACCTCTTAAACAAGACAGATATACTGTGAAGTTCTTAAATAGCAATAATAAAAATTCCAGGTTGCTGTTCAGCTCATCCAAAATGAATCTTTATTAACAGAGTAACACAGACAGTAAGCACTTTCACCTTTCGGCTTCTTCAGACTTTACAAAGCTTACAACTGAGTCATTGTTTAAATAGCCCTCCAAAGGTTACAATTGGTGGAAAACTATTCAAAATTATTCAAAACTTAATTGGCTTTTAAAGCGCTAACATTACATGCATAGGACAATATTTTTCAATACAAAAAATGTATCAAAATTTCTGCTCATTAGTTCTAAAAAGGAACCAAGAGCTAACATACAACATAAAATATGCCAATAAGAGTAAAAACAATAAAAAGGAGAGAGTATTAAAACTATATATATATATCAAATTCAAGAACCAACTTCTAGCATAACAAGTGTCAGTGCAAAAGACTTTGTCCATACTGACACAAAGATATCCATACATATTCAGGGATAACCTCTTTTTTTTAAAAATGACTCATTTGGGTCTGTGAATCCTCCTACTCCTTAAAAAAGGTTTAATTTGGACTTTATCGTTCAGGCCAGGTAATTCATCTGCCCTCCACCTGACCATCCATCTACTTTCACATTCCAATATCCTATTAATCAAATCACCTCCTCTGTAGCCCTCATGCAACTGCTGTATAATACAAAAATTAAAAATATGGTCAGGACAAGCATTGAACTCGGATCCTATTCGAATGTGGTAGTTATGCTCCCTTATGCGATCTTTAAAAGCTCTATTGGTCTTGCCAATATAGAATGCAGGGCAGACCAAACATTTTGCTAGGTAAACCACATTTTTACTATCACAACTAGTATCTGTGTGAAAGTAAAATGTGTAACCAGTAACAGGGTGCACAAACATCGTCTCTTCATTTATATGTATACAGTGGTTACAATTGCCACAAGGTACGGTGTTCCTATCTGTTCTAATTGTCCTTCTCTTAGTACTAAAATTCTTAGGTCTACACAAAAGCCTGGGTTCTGGTCCTACTATTTTGCTTATATCACTATCAGATAGTAGGATATCCCAATGTTTAGTCATCATGTCCCTTACTTCACGTGTATCCCTAGTAAAAAAACATGGATGGTCTGGTATCCATTCTTTCCATTTCTTTACTATCTTCTGGGTAACTTGTTTGTTCAGAGAAGTATGGTCTTGCCCTGGTAGTTCTAAGATCATGTACTTCCATGATAACTTTCTCTATTATTTTAGCATCATAGCCTCTAGCAATAAACCTACTTTTCAGTTCTTCTACTTCCTTCCTGTAACTATCCTCCATTGGATTGAATCTGGACGCCCTCATAAATTGTCCTTTTAATATATTATAAAATATATGCTGAGGGTGCATACTATTCCTATGAAGTAGGGTGTTCCTATAACATAACTTTCTGTGAATAGAGGTGTTCAAAAGCCCATTTTCCAGTCTATTCACATCAACATCCAAATATGAAATCCTATTGTCAGAATAGTTCAGGGTAAATTTCAAGAAGTCAGTGGAAGTATCCATATAAGTCACAAAACTTCTCAAAGTATCAATGTCTCCTAACCAAACGAAAAAAGGGAATTAGAACCACAAATCTACACATACATTTTTTTTTTTTTTAAAAATCAGACTTATATAAAAACTTATCTTCCCATGCCCATACAAGAGATAATAAATGATCTAATCTGTTTTAAATAATCTTTACAAAATATGTCATAAATTACTTCAAAACTGATATTCAATGATCCACCTTTAAAACCAATTAAGGGGATAATATTTAATAATAAATCAGTATAGTATACGAAAACACACAAATAAAAATAAATTCATGTCAAAGAGAAACTTAAAACCTTGGATCAACAGTTATTGCAAACTTATGTCCCAGTTGTAGAAAACAAAATGAAATAATGTAACAAGCAATTAAAACTATTATATCTTTCTCAATTGCCATGGTATGAAAGCCTGGTTCTTGCTAAATATTCAGAATAGTCTCCCACCTCATCCAAATTATCAGCATAGTTACTTCTCAATAAGAAAAAAAAATAATCTCATGATTCATGAGACAGCACATAATAATTCATTTTATACTGATACTTCAGCAATAATCTCCATTTTTAAAAATATCTTTCAATTACTGTATGAGGAAGACTCGGATACATCTATCCTAGGGCAATTGGATTTACCCTTTAATTGAAATTCCCTCAACTAAATGATTATAACAAAAACAATCTTGGAAAAGCCAATGCATTTATCTGAGATACAAGAAGCTATTAAAAAGTTAACATTTGGGAAAGTGCCAGGCCCTGATGGTTACTCTTCAAAGCTTTACAAACAATTTAAATATCACTTATCAAAATGTTATCAATAGTATTTAATTTCACAAGGTTAAATGATATATACAGTCTTTACTCGAACAAACTGAAAATTTTAATTCCATAAAATTCTGTAGACAGTAATTTGGTTTCTAACTATAGACCCATAGCATTAATAAACACATATATAAAAATATATTAAATGATTTTTGCTAAGAGACAGAAGCTAATATTACCCTCTATAACCTCCTCATTTCAATCTATTTTTAGCTGCTAGACAAACCTCTGATCAAACAATAACATTTGAATCTTTACAACTGTTAAAGTTAAAATATGCAAATATCTATGCTTTTGCAATTGATGCATCAATAGCATTTGACAAAAACAACATTCCTTTCCTTTTTCAGAAACTTCAAAGCTTGGTAGTCCCACTGTTTTTATTCAGAATATTAAGGTATTATGTGATACCCCATCATCTCATTTATTTATGAATAAATGTCTTTCAAAATCTCTTTTTATTAAAAAATCAGTAAGACATGGCTGTCCTCTTTCTCCCTATTTTTTATTTTATATATTGAAGTATTATTATGAGCTCTAATACAATGGACCAGTTACATTATTCACTTTCTTTTAAATTTTAAAATACCATTAACTGCTTTTGCAGATGATGTAAATATATATCTAACTTGTCCTAATGTGGATTTTCCAAAACTATTTCATATGATATATGAATTTTCAAAATTTGCAAATTGTATATTAAATATACGTACATTTTTTACTCTTTATAAACTCATACCATATAATATCAACTCTAGCAAATTGGAAGGTCTACATGTGTCTGAATCAGTCAAATCTTTTGACATCAATTTTGCTACTTCAGCCTGTGGTATTGTTTTCCATAATGCATATATAACGTACCTAAAAATTGTCTCAGATATACAGATATGGCAATCTATATTCTACCCTTTCTTATCTAAAATTGCTATTGTTAAAACAAATATTTCCAAGACTTTTATTTTACTTCTTGCCAAACATGCAGAGCATTCCTAAAAAATCTTAAGTCAACTAACCAGCAAACTATCCAAACTCCTATGGCACCCAAACAGTATTAGACTTTCATATTCAAAATTAGATCAAATGGTAGACTTCACACAGTTCCCTCTGCTTATGGACTCTACTGTTCAGGATTGTATTGATGGTAAGCTTATCTCCGCTTAATCACATCATCTCTAAACTAAATTTGCCAAAAGGCTATTTTTGTACAGTGAGTTTGGTTTTAAACATATTAAAATCTTCTATAAATTATAAAATTGAAAATTCTTCAAAATAAAATATATTTTCCACATAATAACTACATTACAAGGCCCTAAAATATTATCCACAACATATAAGGTTCATGTAAAAGAAATATTTCATGATTTGTACTTTTTTCAAATATATAGAATTCTGTACTCTTTACAAATCAAAATATAAGTAATATAGGTCTGAGATAATATGTTAATATGTTTTGTAACTTTACATATAAAGCTAGTGAGATTAATGGGTCTGTAGTTACCTGGGTCGGTTGTTGGGCCACAGCCTCTTTAGAAAGCTAAACCTTATCTGCCACATAAATAAGACATGTTGGAGGGACAGGTATGTAATTTAGAGACTAACTCTTCTCTGGAAAAAAATTACCCATCCATATAAAGCAGAGTTCTTCCTTGCATTTATTCAGACACAACTTGGATCAGTGGATGGGGAAAATTACCCCTGGTCTGCCACCTGTGTCCCTACTAGAAAGAAAAAGCATGTAAATGCTCAATCACTTTTGCCCACTTTACATCCCTACATAAACGAGTGGCATCATAATCTATCTTAAGACATTTGGGAAGCATAAATAGGCTTCAAAATGCCTTTTATTGTAATTAGCTTAGTAATCAGCTATGAAACTTTGAAGTTTGGTCATTTTTGTTTAGACTCATTGAGTTAAGTAGAGCTACTTTAATATGTTCCAAATTAGAATTTTTTAGGTTAGAATGTACAGCAGATGCGCTGTGCCAAAAAAGGCACTATGGGTAGAGTAAAATTTCTAGCCAAATGTATAAGCCTTGATAATAGAGGTGCAGACCATCCTTTACATAACTATCCTACACCAAGGTGACACATACCAAATCCCCTTAGAATGATACCAGCTACACAGTCAATAATTAAAGCTAATTATCTTGTCTTTAAATCTTAGCGTCATTCTGGGTGATGACAAAATACCTCTCAAGACCAGTGTCTTTCATGCTTTAGATATGTGCATAGTAAGCTCAATCCTATTCTTCTGCATGTCCCTGTGCATAGAGCATCTAAGGTCACTTATCCCCACATAGGCCACTGTTAGATCATAATTATATATATAATCAATAAGGAATCCTAATGATATGAGTGAATAGAGAAACAACTGTAAAAGTAGGGAAGAACTTTTGTTATAGGGAGTTAATTTAAAATGTGTGTTTCAGTACTTAAAATGAAGAAATTATGACAAGTTATTATTTTTGTTTGAGTAGAGTTGTCAACAATACATATCTAATGATAATGATTTATCATGTTCTTAATAAAAAGTATGTAGATTCCCAGAGGTTACTGGAATGGAAAGACAAATTTAATGAGGTGGAATTCTTCAGCTCTATACATTTATAAATATATTTGTGGAGGTGACTCATAGCTTTTAATTACCTGTGTTCTCCTCCACTTCAAAACTGAATAGTTAAGGCACATTGGTCTATAATCTCTTGTAAAAACTTAAGTGTTTGTTAAAGGTATGCATAATCACAGCTTGCTGGATCCTATTAATTTCTTGTACAGAATTTAAACAGACTAAAAAAATAATGAAAAAGTAAATTCTATAGTGCACAATGCTGACTTTAACAATATTATAAAAATAAAAGCCTTTTTTGGTGGGGGGTAAGCATTCCAACACCTAATGCCGGGTATGATCACATTTATTTGAATAATCCCATAGTGATCATACCCGGCATTACTGAATGCATATTTTTCTTGTAATAAGTACAGGAACATGATTCTTCATGCAATAATTAATGTTTGCAGAACTGATCATACTGAATGAAATGCATAACTCACACTGGTTTATTTTCTGTCTCCTAAGTCCTCCTGATGATGGCCTTAGTATCCATGTTGATAGCCCAGTTGTGACATTCTGCCATTACGTACACTACTACATAAAGAAGTCAAAGTTGCTTACTGTTACCAAAACCTTATCCCCATCCCCCAAACTTAAGTTTACATTAATTATTTTTTATCACAGTTCCTAACAATGTACTAGTTCTTCATGTCTAATCACTGACTGTGCAGAAATGCATATTTATTTTATAATTAAATCATTTTGTGTTGTCTGTGGAGGTTACCTACTTTTACTGTTCTGTTGATAGATTGAATGCTGGGTAAACATTAATTTATTTTTGCCTGATGTTTGGGTGGAATTTCTTTACCACACTGCTGTGGCAGAAGGCATTTTTTTATGTTTTAAGTGCAAAACCACTTACAGGATTCTGAATATTAATTAAAAAGATTTAGTATTTCCCAAGTAAAACTTGAGTGAAGACAATAATATTTAAGAATGTTATAGGCAGGAAGTTATTATATTTTTAGCTTAATCTGTGTCTAGCAATTGAAGATGACCTAATTCTGTAGTATTGATTATTTCCAGACATTTATGTGAATTAATGTTAAACTAATTACATTTGTTTAATTTCTTTTGTATTAAACATTTAAACATACATTTAGAAACCTGCATCCTAGAAAATACTTAAACAGAAGTTTACTTCCAGCATATTATTATTTATTTATTTATTTATTACATTTTGTTGACCGGGAATGTCTAACTGGGCCAGAGGCCTGTTTTCAGTGGAGGCTCGGGGAGAAAAGCTCCACAGAAAAATACAATACAAGTAGATTTTAGATACACAGATTATCACAAATTGGAATGCAATTTTACAAATCAAAAACAAACATCTCAAAATAGTATGCATTTTTACAATATCAAAACATCATATATCAAGATAGTTTGCATTTTACAATATCAGAAACATCATATATGAAGAAGAAATATTACATGAGAATTGTGTGTTTACTGGTGTAGATCCTAGGGGAAGATCTACCTTGCTGAACATACACAACAGGATGGTGGGAAACTAAATCTGCTAATGGAGCAGCTTTGTAGTGAATAAACAAGAAGCTGAAGTAAAGCATAGCTTGTTTATTCATTTATAGCATGCTTTTCTTAAAAGGAATAATAAAATCCATGCTGTCTTTGTTGTATGCTAAATACTTTTAATGTAAGGAAACAAGTGAGTTTGTGGTTTCTTTGTTTTCTTTTTTAAAGACATACATACACAAATGCAGCAGATTTGATGTTTCTGATATAATGAGGAATTAATGTTAGTTTGCTTGAATAAGGCCTTTCTTCCTCACTTGCAGAGTGTTTTTATTTATTGTACAGGAAGTGCACATGCCACTAATACTAGTTGAATATCTATGAAATCATTATATGAAACAGGAATTTATTTACAGACCACATTTAATCATAACTAAAACTTTGTTTTAATAACATCCAGATCTGTTTGTCAACCAAGGCATTTGTCATCAAAACCTCAACACACAGGAAACAATTAAGAATATAGTTTGTAAATTAATGTAAGCTGACATGCAAGCAATAAGGCAGATATAGATCTTGGAACAAGATCTTTAAAAATTACTTTGATTTAGCAGAACATGACATCTGCAATTCTTACACTTTATTATCCTAATATAGTGTAAAGATATGTTACTAAAGATATAAGATGAAAAGCTGTATTTCAAACTTTTCAAAAACAGTTTCATTTTTATGCTTTGTTATAAAATTGTTTCCTCCTTCTGTGCATGTCTGTGTTTAGACTGTGGTCTTTCTTTACTGTGGTCTTTCTTTAATTTCCTTTGTTTACATGAGTACAAGCTGTTATTTTTACTGACTGCCTTATTATAGAGATACATGAACTGAAGCTGTAGTTATTTTAAGGAGTCAGTATTTATATCCACCTCCATTTTGCAGCTATGAGAAACACTTGTTTCCAGAATCTATATATTTTGTCTCTAAATTGTTGATCACCTGTTTATAGTTCACTTAATTTACAATTTGTTGTTAGACTGCATACAACTGCAGGTATAAATACTTTGTTTTGTGAAAAGGTACTTTGATTTTGATAGTTTCTCAACAATGAATAATTTGTGATAATAAATAATCTTTTGTATTTTGGTATCATTTTATACACAGGAAGGTACAATCATGTACTAAGCAAACCAAAGGATGGTCAGTAAAGGGTTTATGAGTGTATGTATGAGGATTAAATAAGGCACAGCATGGCACTCATGGTATATATCTATGTTTGAAAGTAATTATCAGACACTATGTAACCAAGCAGCAGTAAATTAGCACTCCAAGGCAAACAACACAATACATTTCTGAAAGGGACATCATCAAATATTCAGGAAACAGGAATCAGTGCAATGTCATAGAGAAAGGGAGCTAACTGACAGCACACAACACTAAAAGAAGTGAAACAGAAACAGTGAACAACAGCCACATAGGAAATAGGTTAGTCAAGCTGTGGACCCAGCAGTATGATTCAGAGAGGAGACATACAGGGCAGTTTGTTGATACAGTTATGAAAGCCAAAACTACATATTCTAAAAGACAAAAAGCTACAGATAGCAGGTCTACAAAATGGATTAGTAAATGTCGGATACTGACACATACCAGACAGCAGGATGAAGCAGACACAACTAATTTTGAACCTACCTCCTAATATGGAGAAAATGCTCTGGCACCTATCTAATGAAGACAACACCTGCACTGTGGTCAGTGGCAGCATTGCGGTCAGCGGCTGCCTTCTTCACAGTGTTCTAGGCTCATGTACCTGATTAAAAAAACCCTTGCATACTGGAGATCAATAAATTTTAGGTTTCACTTCTTTCTACTGATATGGGTGTAGCATACGTATTGACTTACCTACCCTCTCTACTGTGTAGTTATGCATTTTGTAAGTCCTAATTTACCTTAACTCATCAAACCTTACCAGGAAACATTACTCAAATGACTCTTTGAACCTTAATTTAATAAAATCATAATTTGAAATAGTCATCCATGTCATTCAAAATTACCCCAGCAAACACACTGCTGCTTCTTGAACTGTTTTACATTTTCTCAGCTACTGGTAATCTTAGTAAGTCCAATAAAGTTAGAATCTACCTATTATAAAACTACAGACTTTACTGCCAACTGAACTAAAGTTTATATTTGCCACATTCTCAATAAACTAAATTGGGTGGCTTTACAAACAAGCAAAACTTAATTCACCCCACCATCACTCCCCCCAAATCCACCGTAACAACAGATCTATGCTAAAATGGTACAAATCAAGCAGAATCCTTAGCTACATTAATAAAGAGCTCCTCAGTGTTCCCAAAACCTCCACCAAATCTGAGGACTGTGATCTCTCTGCTTATCCTAACAAAGATATGTAAAGACAGACAGAAATTTCTCAACTTTCAAAAACTCATGTAAAAAACATCTAAAACTTATAACATCTGAATTCAAAACATCGAGACCACAACATCTAAACCCCAAAACATCTAAAACCCATAACATCGAATTTCATAACATCGAAACTTTGCATCACAACATTGAACACTACAAATTCCATAAAAATAATATTTTTTACTACATTTCTGCAGGGAGCAAAGCCCCCCTGCACCCCCCCTGTAAATTAAATATACCAACACCAAGATCGCACTACAGTGGGAAAAAGTTAATTCTCTAACCCCACTCTATCACTATCACCATAAAGAATTTACACATAATGTCTGTATCACTTACCTGTATAGCCTAAAAACACATACAGAGTGGCAAAATAAACACTATGTAAATAGTATAAATTTCTACACTGTATAAATAATAACTATATAAATAAAATCTACAACATCTATCTATCTATCTATCTATATATATGTGTGTATATATATATATATATATATATATATATATATATAAAATGACCATTTGAAATGTCAGAAACCACTACTGATTCCCAAAACATAAAGAATGAATGGCTGAAAAAAATGCACTAATATATACTAAGTCCGAGATGACCATTTACTGGAATATTTCTCAGAGGTATGGTGATCTCAGAGTTGGTGTTTATAAGTAAAGGGTGTGTGGAGGGTTTGCCCTCCCTATTGATGGTGCAGGGGAAATTTAAAAGGAGAAGGCTGAGGTATGACAGTCTCTCTTTTCCTGTAGCATCAGTCTTTTCTTCAGTTTGTAACAGTCAGCATTTCAAGTGCCAATATTTTGATATCCTTCAGTCCATCCATCCACAACCCCTTTTTCCCACTTTTTGTTCATGCTGTCAGGGTGTCACTCAGTGACAATCTTCTAGAGATAAGGTTTACTCCACTAGGTGGCTAGCTCTGCCAGTGTAGTTTTTCCACACCACATAATCACACCTATGGCCAGTTTAGAGTGTCCAGTCCACCTACTGCATGTCTTTGGAATGTGGGAGGTAAACCGGAGCACCTGGAGGAAACCCATGCAAATATAGGTAGGACATACAGACTTCACACAGAAGGCACCCCAGCTGAGAATCGTACTGGGGAGCCTTGAGCTGTGAGGCAACAATGCTATCCACTGCGTCACCAGTCATATATATATATATATATATATATATATATATATATATATATATATAGCTGTGTGTGTGTGTGTGTGTGTGTGTGTGTGTGTGTGTGTGTGTGTGTGTGTGTGAGACATTGAGAATAGGTGCACAACTGAGCAATCCAAAATCCAAAATGGTAAACAAAAAAATAAAAAAACAAAACAAAACAAAAAAAAAAACCAAACAACACGAAGTTGGAGAAATCAACTTAGTAACTGTGTGCATTTTCACCTACAAGAGGCTTTTTAAATGCATCCTGTCAGGCAAACTTCCTTTTAAACTGCAGGGCATATAGGCCACATGAAAATAACCAGTTCAATACACTTGATCTATGTAAACAAATTTGCACAGTAAAATGAATGAATGAAAAGAAACATACATATACACCAAAGAATAATGAGACCATTCATAGAATTAAAAAAAAAAATATTAGAAGTCGTGTGGATTCAAAAGATTGTTTACATTGGAATAAATGATATTGTATCAAATTTATGAAATATTAATCAAACAATTTTATATAGTACACCAAAAAAAAATCACCATTACATTATTAAAGGGTATAAATGAAAAATTTGTTATATAAAAATATAATATAGAATACAATAAACACAGTATAATTAAAATTATATCAGGTAATAAATAAGGCTGATTAATATATGCCCTGCAATCTAAAAGAAAGTTTGTCTATTTCGTTGGCAGGATGCATTGAAAAAGCCACTCATAGGTGCAACAGATATCTGAAGAATTAATAAATTGATTTCTTCATTTTCACATTGGTGCTATTTTTTTGTTTATGGTTTATATATAAAATTCAAAAATTATGAGTGAGATGAAAATGCAGTAGGAACAGAATGGCATTTGTTTTTGGACTCACCCCTAGCATTCTTCTAATATACTTGTGGCCATGTCTGTGTAACCTTCCACTATGAGTGGACAAAAGCAAATGCACCAAGGATTTGAAAGGGAGAAATTTCCTCAAAAAGGGAATCACTTCAGGCACAACTCATCAAAAGTGATTTCCTGTGAGGAAGTCCGATTGTCAGCGAGTCAAAGCTCAAGCAGTATAAGCTTCAGAGTTTAAGCTTCATCCACCAGTAAAATCAAGGTATACAAATTTGTTATGTTAGCAGTGGACCAACAGCAATTAGTAAGACATATTACTCCCTCAATCTTCAGTTAGTTTTGACAAGTGAGTTTCCATATGAAAGAGCAATGGATGGCACAGGATGAAAGTGAAGAGAATGTGCCACAGGAAGATGCTATAGAACTTTCTATAGAATGCCTGCAGGAAATGGAAAACAAAAAATGTTCCCTCAGTTTAGAAGAAAATGAGCTAAAAGTAGAATTGCTTGATTTAATAGAGATAGATAGACATATTAAGATCAATAAAAGAAATAGACTGCAGAAGGTCAATAAAACCCCAAAAATCAGAAGTTTGATAAAACAAATGAACATAGTAATTAGGATTATCCATATAGAGCCATGCAATATAACAGAAGTAAACAAGATATATTACTGTCCAGCTAGATAAATAACTGATAAAGTTCTGCCACAAGAACACAGAGTAGTGAGGGAAAGGAAGGGGAGAAGTTGAATACCAGCATGGAAGTATTGAATAGAGAGAACTATAAAGCAGTTAAGACAAGAAGTGTCACTGTTAGAAGAATATACCAGAGGAAACAGATCAACAAAAATACTAAGAAAGATTGACATAATAAAAGCAATGCACAATATTAGAACAGACCAGGATCTATCATGCACTACTTCAAATAACAAACTAAAAATCTCAGCAGAGGCAGAAAAACAAGATACGCAGATAAATATAAAGGAAAAATACAAAATAAGCACTTTATTGAAGACCCAAAAAAGTTTTATAGAGAATTGAGAAACAAGATAAAAGGAATTGAAAGACCACCAAAAAAGAAGAAATAGATATATTTTGGAGAAATATTTAAAGACCACCAAAAAAGAAGGAATAGATATATTTTGGAAAAGTATGTATGAAGATCCTGGAGAACATAACAAAGATGTTAAATGGATAGAAGAGGTAAAAGAAAAAAAGAAGTTTAAAGGTACAGGATATGAAATGGGATGAAGTAATGGAGAGATTTAAAAAAGTCAAGAGAAGCCTCTAATTGTAAAACCCCAGGCCCAGATGTAGTACCTAACTTCTGGTCAAAAATATTAACGTCTTTGCATGAAGATTTAGCCACGGGTAAGAACTGATTATATGCACACCCCAAACAAACACCAACCTGGCTAACAACAGGAAAAACAATGCTCCTGCTTAAGAGTGAGCCTGCAAGCTACCCTAAAAATTATAGACCAATAACTTGCCTTCTGATGACGTATAAATTATACACTGGAATTGATGCTGACAGAGTTTATAGTCATTTAGAAATTTATGACGATAGAACAAAAGGGTAATAAAAGAAAGTCATATGGAACAAAGGATCATTTGTTGTTAAATAAAGTCATAGTGGAGAATTGCAAAAAGAGAAAGAATTTAAGTATGGCATGGATTGACTCCAAAAAAGCATTTGTTAGTATCCCACATTCATGGATAAAAGAGTGCTTAAAAATGTATAAGAGACACCCTACACTGATCGACTACATTATAGTGACCATGAAATGATGGCAGACCACTGTGCAATTAAGTCATGATAAAGGACAAATTATTATCCCAGGTATAAAAATTCAAAGGTGGATATTCCAGGGTGACTCTTTGTCACCGCTGACCATAACTCATTAAGCTGTCTATTTAACAGCTTAGGCCATGGCTATAATTTGGCTCCTAGAAAACAACAAAGTGTAAAGACTTCTCATCTTCTCTTTGTCAATGATTTAAAACTGTATAGTTCATCAGATGAGGAACTGAAAGCAAAACTGCAAGTTGTTAAAACTTTTTCAGATTATATAAGAATGTAATTTGGTCTTGATAAATGTGCAAAAGTAACCTTTAAAGCAGGAAAACTGCAGGACCAAGAAAGCACGAGTTTGGCACAAGAATGTGATATAAAAGAACTTGAGCAAGAGGGACTGTATAAATATTTGGGAATTGGTGAATGATCAACAATAAAACATGAACAAATGTGAATAAAACCTAGTAAGGGATACTTCAGAAGACTTAAATTAATCCTGAAAATAGAGTTGACATCTAGGAACAAAATTCAACCTATAAACCAATTTGGTCTTCCTGTCCTACTTACATTGATTGGCCTCAAAACGTGTCAGATAGATTGGACAGGAAAACAACAAGGGTGCTTCATGCCTACCAAATGATTTAGAAAACTCAGTGTATATCAAGATTATATAGTCCCCATTCTGAAGGCAGTATGGGCTTCCTTGAAACTGATTACATGTATAGAGCTACA
Source organism: Protopterus annectens (assembly GCF_019279795.1). Classification (NCBI taxonomy): domain Eukaryota; kingdom Metazoa; phylum Chordata; order Ceratodontiformes; family Protopteridae; genus Protopterus; species Protopterus annectens. The sequence continues at coordinate 1,580,093,279 of NC_056731.1, read as the reverse complement.
ATTGTGGGACTGCAGATATCTCCTGACCTCACAAAACCCAAACATAGTGAAAGTTTTGAAATATGAGGAGAATAAATCTAAGATGACTTCTCTGCTTAGTCTAGCAGAGGCATATCGGCGTCAAGCAGGAATGGAAATCAAACCAGAAGTAGATAAAAATCAGGCAGCAACTGAATGTGCCAAAAAAACAAAAAAGAATATAAGGTGAAGGACCAGATGAGAAGGCAAGAAATTTGGAAAATGCATAAATTTAGTTGCAAGTATAGAAAATGTCTGGAAGAACCTCATTTTGATTAGGATTGAATGCAGGAATGGTTAAAGAGAGGCAAATTCAAACCAAGAGATGAAAGGTTAATATTGGCAGCCCAAGATAGTGGGCTATGTACACATTGGTATACAAAGTACATTGAACATGTAGGAGAAACAGAGACATGTAGGTTTTGTAAAACAGAATTGGAAACAGTTGCACACCTCGTTGCTGGTAATGACTTACTAATGGCAGAAGGACTGTATACTGAAATGCATAATAATGTGGCAAGACTGTTGCACTGGGGATTCTGCAAACATTATGGTATTGAAGTGGCTGAAAAACACTGGAAACATAAGTAACAAAGCATCATAGAAAATGATGAAGCCTATATCACATGGATCACCCATTACCAACAGTTCAAAAGACAGATGCTAAAAAAACAGATATAGTGGTCCATGAAAAGAAGACAAAAGTAGCACTGATTATTGAAATTACCATACCCAGTGAGTACAGTGTCTTGCATACAGAGAGATACAAAGTCATAAAATATCAGGATTTCAGGCAGAAATGAGAGCAATGTGGAAGAAAGATTCCCAGACAGTTCCAATAGTAGTAGGAGCAATGGGTGTTATAAAAAAGAATCTACAATTGTATTTAGATATGTTTTCAATACCTGTAACCCCATAAGAATTGCAGAAGGAGTCATTATTGGGCTATTTCGAGAGCTGCGAAGAACACTTCTGGCTGACATCAAAGATTGGGGTCCATTCCTGTCATGGTATTAGAAACCCAAAAAACTTGGAGAAATTAAAAAAATATTCTATGAGAAGTGTACTAATTGGTTCTCTGAGAGAGCAGCTGATGCATGGAATAGACTACCAAATTACATTAAAGCAAGCACTAGTTAGGATATTTTTAAGAACACTTATTATGGGAACAACTGGTATGGTATATTGACTGGTTAGAAGGGATTTATTTCCCATCTTTAAAAAATGTATGTATGTATCTATGTATGTGGAAATATGTATAAGGGTAAAAAGGATGAAAATAAGAGAGAATGGAAAGAAAAAAATCAAGAATGAGTTAAGGAAGAACTTGAAAAAGAAATTACTACTAGTTAATTGGATAAAGTACTTTGGAAAATAAATGTTGATTCAGTATCAGGCCCAGATGGTAAAAGGTATGGAATGTACAAGAAATTAATGGACTGGCAAACAAAATATTTTGCAATTGTACTGAATGAATGGTGGAAAGAAGGGGTTGTTCATAAATAGTTTTGTTTTGATTTATTTTACTTATTTTATTTTATTTGTATTTGTTTTCCATGGTAGAGTACTGGTTTCCATGGGTCTTTTTCAAACTCAGCCCGGGAGTGTTGTCTAGTTAAGTGACTTTCTTAGAGTCACACAATTAGACAATGGAATATTATAAATTTATATGGAAGGGATATGAAATGAATGAAATAAAAATTGGTGACCCTTCATACTAAATAACACAGATTATAAAATTTTTATGAGAATAATACAGAAGAAAATGCAACAAAGGATGATGGAAATCACTGAGGAAAGTATAAATTGTGTAAAAGGAAATGGATGTCAAGAATTGTTATTGGTTGTGAGAGAAATTAGGGATGATGATAAAAGTAAAAGGGAGGGTTTGAAAATTATGATAGGTAATATTATCAAGGCATTTGATTCAGTAGGGCATGATGCTTTATGGAATGTTATGGAGGATGGGATAGGTAACAAATTCAAAAACTGTATATGTCAACATATCAAAATAATAGAGTGAGAGTGCAAGTGAATGGGCGTCTGAGTAAAGAAATATGCAAGAAGTGTGATATAAGGCAAGGATGTCCCATGAGTGGAATATTGTTTGCATCAGTAATGAATGCAATAGTGAGTGAAATAGCTTATAAAATGAAAGATGCTAGAAATCTGATGCAAAAGGATATGGTGATTCTAGTAGTTTTGACATACACAGATGATATAGTTGCAGCTGCTAAGAACAAAATATGACTGAGGGTGGTGTAAGTTTGTCTGAATGGATATTTAAAGGAAATGGAAATGACCTTGAATAAAGATAAAAGCAAGGGTTTGGGTGAGGTGGTGAATATTGGGAGTGTGTATTTTTCAATGAATGAAGTATCTTTTCTAAGGATAAAATGTGGGAAAAATTCTGTAGTTATGATGCAATAGGATGGTTTGATAAAAGAAATGAAAGAAATAAGTATTGTGTGGAGGACATATAGATTAGTATTCAGGAGAAGGGCTAATCTGGTGAGTTCTATATTAATGGGAAAATATCATATATGTCAAATGTTTATATAATCCCAGAAAAATATGAAAAGGAAGTCATGTAGCTGGTGTTTTCTTTCATATGGGTTTCAACAGTAAACCCAGTGAAAGGAGGTATATTATATGTAAGTGAAGATGAAGCGGAATTAGGGTTACTAAATTCAGTTATTTATTCTGCTTCTTTAAACTTGTATAGAGTATTAAAGTTGTTAAAGGAAGAAAGTTAGAAATTAATATTGAGAATGTTTAAATATAAGTGCAAAAAAGTTCTGGGAGATGATGAGAATAACAAAATGAGAAAATATGCAAATGAAGAAATTAAAAAATTAAAGAAAGAATATTAACATGGAAAATAAAAATTGTTGATACAGAGAAACACAGACGGATATGGTACAGGCAGTCACCGGGTTACAGACACCGAAAGTGTGGATAACCCATAGATAGGAACGGGCTGCTGCAATGTCAGAAATAACTTGAAAATAAATAAAAATCCTTAAAGTTTCCCAAATCTTACCTTGAAAATGAAGAATTATGTTGTACTTTCCTTTTTCCCATTTTCCCCATTTGTTAAGTTGCTTGCACATTTTGTTAGAGCATTTACTTCCACCTTCACAGAGAACAAGAGATCCAGTTAGTCAATAGATCACTGTGTTGGCAATCTGAATGGTCAAGATCACTATCTTGTACAGTACAGTACTGAAGCAATTACTGTACTGTACAGTAAAATGGACAAATTACATTGTGGCTCACTATGGTCTAGGTGACAGTAGGCGGTCTGGCAGAGGTCCGAATGTTCAGGAAAGAGTGGAAAACATTAGTGGGTGATGCCTTTAGTACAGAAATGTGAAGTGAAGCTTAAAAAGAGGTAAGTTTAACATATTTTTTTGTATGGAACATTCTACAGTGCTGTAATATACCGTATTACATTTTTATGTACTATTATGTAGTGTTATTACACTGTACTTACAGTATTATTGTTGTTATTACTACAGTATACAGTATTATGTTTAAGATTTTTTTTAATACAAAGAAAAATAAAATAAATACTAGATTGAGGCAAACATTTGACTAAGTGACATTTATTAAGAAACATATGTATGTGCTTTGACTTACATACAAATTTGACTTAAGGTCAGACTAAAAATCTGATGTTGTCCTTAACCTGGGGACGGACAGCATAACAATGTGATGAAATAATATTATTATGTAAATCAATGGGAAAATGTACCAGAAAAAGGTGAATAAACCCATTCAAGTAAGGAAAAAATGGTGTACCAAGACAGTAGTGTGTCAGAACATCCTATGGAGACTGGTAATAAATAAGTTACCAGTAAAGGGAATATGCCATATAAGAAGAAAATTGAAAGAGTGTGTTTATTTTGTGGGGAGGAAGAGACAACTAAGCATTATTCTGAAATGTAAAAGAGTTGTGAAACTCTGGAAAAAGTTGTATGAAGAATTTTTTTGAGAATTTTAATGACATGAATAATATAGCTACAAAAATGATTATGTAATATAGTAAGGACAAGAAGAAAGAATATGTGGGAAGGGTAGATAAGAATTTATTTTATGTAACACAGCTTATTTGGAATAAAAGACTGAATTAAAGTTTGTTTAATGGGAAATGGATTTTTGTAGATATATTGCAAAAAATTAGATTAAGGGTGTGGAAGAAGGAGTGGAAATCAGTTATGGAGGAATAACAATGAGGTTGTTATAAGAACAATAATAAATAGTAAAAAACAGAAATATGTGAAGATGTGTTTATAAATATGTACATTTTCTCAATATTTAAATATGTAAATACTGTTTTATGTTTTGTTAAATAAAAGACCCCTACTCGTTTCAACAGTCCACTTCTGTAAATTTAACATCAACCTGCGCTACCACCAACTGAAGCAGACAGAAGTCTTGATTTAACATCTCATTTAAAGGACAACATATGTAGGGAGAGTAGCACCCCTTAATTCTGCACTGCATTGTTAGTAATCCAAACACCCTGAAGTGGGAATAAAACATACAGGCTTCTGGTCTTCCAGCACCAAAGGTGAGTGTGCTACCTGTTATGCAAGTGACACTGATTACTTGTACTTATTTCAGAAATAATACCTCAGCTGCAGCTTCCTACAGACACATTACACCTGTCAATAACAAGCACTGAGAACTACAGTAGGTATAAAAGTGATACATATGTGTAGGATAGAAAGTCTAATGATATCCAGTATATGAGTTTAATCACCCTCAGTTTCTCATGTGATTCCTTCACTTAGATATGCCCAACAACTGAGTGCTTGCAATGCTAGAACTGACTGGTTGAAGATTAGAAGTAGGAACTGATGCTATATTATCAATTGTTTCTTTCCTACTAAATACTGAATGTTTTACTATGTTTTCTGGGAAACACTCCAACCTGATTTCTACCCCATAGCATAGCTGATGAAACTGAAAAAAAGCTTTTTTAGCATCACCTTATCATCTTGCATTGCATTTACTCTTTGTACTTGCTGCCAAGGAATGAATATGCCCTTTTCATGAGAAACATTTCAAATTCAATTTTTCTTTTTCTTTACATTGTAATATTTCTTCCTCAAACTGTTCCATTTTGCTGCAAATTGCAGTCATCGTGTCTTTGTAAAAATTCTTATGAATGCCAGTACAATCTGCTTCTGTAATTCTGCAAACTATTCCCCCATGAAAATGAAAAGTAGATGTACAAGGGGGGGGTTATTAAAGTGCATCAATGCCATTCTATACCTTTGCTGGTTATTTAAAAGACTTACTTATACATATAAAGAATGTAGCTTGTTTGAGACCATCAGAATACAAGTTGCAGAATTTGGGAGCTTAGTAACTTAATGTCTTTCAATCAGCTTGTCAATCTTTTGATTATTAAAACAATGAGTACAAAGGTCACACGGCAAAACCAATTGGTTAAAATAAAAAAAGAAAAATATAGCAACGCTAGACTTTCTACTGTTTGATTCATTAAACCACTTGTATTAGAGGTGACATGGTATATATATATATATATATATATATATATATATATATATATATATATACAAATTACCCTTTAAGGACATCAGGTGTTTCAGCTAAATGGTAATTCTGAATGTCCATGACATTTTCTTTTAAGTCTATTTATGGACAAATTCAGGCCAAATAAAGTCAAACCCCACTAGCTGTTGACATGTATGCTTCTACCTTATTATGGCATCATCACCACAGCATAAGTGGAATATTTGGCTAACATTTGGAAATACAGGGTTGTCGTACCCAACTGCTATCCATAAATCTTAGGGTGACTGCAAAATATCCCAACCAACAAACTAAAACAATGAATAAAAAGTTCACACAGAAAACTCAGTTGGTCACTTTAAGTTAATTTAAATTTATTAAACAGAACTATAATATCTTTTCTCCATATTTATGGAAGAAGCTCAGACCCTAGCAAACATCACTGTGTATTTACATAGAAGGCTGGTAGTCACATACTTTTAACCATTGTTAAACTCCCCAAAAATGAGATGTTAAGCATCCAAATTTCTGCAGCTGATGTTAAGATGGATGTGTTTTATATCCCATTGAGCCATATATTCCTTAGAATATATGGCTTAATCAGATATATATTTCTTAAAATGGTGGTAGTTAGCTGCAACATATCACTACATTTTGTATGTAAGTCATATAGCTTGGCTGCAAACTGGTCAAAATATTCAGCTGCTAACTCTGGTGCATATGGGATTAGTTTCCCATGCTTTTTCCTAAAAACATTTTTGGCAACACTAATTCAGTAATGAAGTAAATTTTGACTAACAATATGTATGAAAAATAAAATAAAACATGCATGTTTAATGCTTTGGGAAACAACTGCCCTGTTTTATTATGAGAAATGATTAAAAAATGTATTGCAACTATTATTACATCTGCTCTTATGGACTTCTATACATTTTTTTTTAATCCAGAACATCTATTTAACCAATTCAATCTATAGGCTTTGCCTGCTAATGCAAAGTTGCTCTGTCAATACCTCTCACAAAACTACCTCATTGACTTTAAAATGTACTTACACATAAACAGTCCAAGCATTCCTCAATATCAGACCTCAGTTGTTACTTTTCTTTCTCATATTCGGTTTATTTTTTGTCTTCCTTTTCACTTTTCCTGCTATGGATGTATCCATCATTATTGAGACATATCTAATGGTTACTTTCAAGAACAGGGTTATGGGCCTTAAACCATACTGTGCTGTTACCAAAGAATGTTGCAGATGGATAGTGCCACAAGATAATTTATTTATTTATTTATTTACATTTGTTGACCGGGCTAGTCTAGCTGGATACATATCCCTTTTCAGTAGAGGCCCGAGGAGAAAAGCTCCAACATGAGTGAATTAATACATTCAAAATAATTCTAAAAATGACTAGTTTCACATTACATAATAAGACATAATAAGAAAAAATTAATAAATTGTGAACAATGTAAGGTTTCATTAGTGTAGAAGTAAGAAATAAACAAGTCTTAATGCTTTAGTAGGGTTCATGTGAAGTCAATCAAAATCTAAAGCATTAGAACATTAGCAAAACTATTTAGTAGTGTTGTTCATAAGATATGGGGGGTAATTGTTAAGGAAGCAGGAGAAAAAGAAACAGGGGAGGGGAGAGAGGAAAAGTAGATTCAATCAGGCTTTGAGCAGGGGCAAAGCCAATGTATTTTAAGGTGGTCTCTAAGGTGTTTTTTAAAGATTAGAGAAGATGAGAGTGAGGTGAGTGTATTAGGAAGTTTGTTCCAGATTCTACCCACAACATTGGAGAAGAGGGAATCGCCTGCTTTGTTATTAGAAGGGTTGCTGGCAATAAGTAGCTTATTAGCTGAGCATAGTGTTGAAAGATTTTTATAAGGGGAGATCAGATTAGTGAGGATGGGAGTATTAGTAGGATGGTGCAGGATTTTTTGTGCAATCACAAGTTGATTGTATTGTAGTTGATTTTGTAGTTCTAACCATTTGAGTTGTTTAAGGTTGAGGCAGTGATGGGTTCTGTATGGAGAGTCAGTGGCAAATCTGGTTATGTTATTGTAGCTAGTTTCCAGTTTGGTAATATTATGCTTTGATAGATTGGTGTAAATGGCAGATGCATAGAATAGGGTGGAAGTAAGATGAGTCTGGGCAATGGATTTCTTAGCTAGTGGTGTAATGAAGGATTTTATTCTATACAGGGAGACTAATTTTTTATTAACAGTTTTTATAATATTATTAACATGGGCATTGAAGCTGAGGTTATAGTCAATAGTTATACCAAGTAGTTGAGCAGTAGAATCAGGGGAAATGCAGGTTCCATTGTCAGAGGTAATAGTGAAGTGGAACTGAGGAGATTTTATGGTGAGAGTAAAGAGTAGTAGCTTAGTTTTCTTGGGGTTAAGAAGAAGGCAGTGTTGGGTGAACCATTTTTCAACTGTGTTAAATACATTTTGTGTAAGGGTGTGGAGAGAGGAAGAAGACTTGGCAGTACAGATAAGAGTAGAGTCATCAGCATATTGTATACAGGTGGATTGTGGAAAAACAGTATAGAGATCATTAATAAAGATGGAGAAAAGAAGAGGGCCTAGGATAGAACCTTGAGGAACTCTAGTGCTCACTGGGAGGTGTGTGGATAGATTATTGTCCCAGAGTACTGCTTGTTGTCTATTTTCCAGGTAAGATTTGAACTAAAGGATTGCTTGTGGGTCAAGAGATTGGGCTTTTAGCACATTAATAAGTAGGTTGTGACTGACCATATCAAAGGCTTTGGAAAGGTCAATAAATAGAGCAGCTGAGAGACAGTTATTGTTACGATTCCTATTTATGCAATCAGTAAAAGTTAAAAGGGCAGAAGTAGTGCTATGAAAGGGCCTAAATCCGTGTTGGCAGTTAGCAAGCAAGTTGTTTTGGAGAAGGTGCTGGAGTAGTTGATGGTGAATACATTTTTCCATAATTTTGGCTAGTGGGGAGAGTAGAGCAATAGGATGGTAGTTGGAGATTTCAGTAGATTTACCTCCTTTGTGCAAAGGGATTATATGAGAGAATTTCCATATAGAGGGGATGTAGGCTTCAGAGATGGATCTGTTTATCAGGATAGAAACAGGGTATGCTATGGCTTTGGCTGCAATTTGAAGGTATTCTTCTGGGAGGCAATCAGCCAAGGGAGTGCAAGGTTTGAGTTTTTGAAGGAGTTTTCAGATAAAGGAGGTTGGTACAGGTTGCAAATGAAGGGAGGGAAAGGGACTGTTAGTGTGTTGTGTAGGAGTGGGGGTCATGGGAACTAGAGTTTGAGTTAAAGTTTGAATAGCTTCAGTGAAGTAATTGTTAAAGGCATTAGCTATTTGCAGAGGATTAATACTGGGAATAGAGCAGGGGAAGGAGTTGTGGCATGTCCTGGTTTGAGAAGTTTATTAATGCCAGACCAGAATTTTTTAGGATTATTAGAGTGTGAATGTTGCAGGTGGGAGTAGTAGTTTTTTTTATCTGAGATTATATCCTTTTTGACAGCATTTCTTAGTTGTTTAAAGTATAGATGATCTACAGAGCTTTTAGAGGTTCTCCATCTTGTCCATATTTTGTTTCGTAGAAACATTTTTTCTTTGGTTTGTTTTGTTTGCCAGGGGGCTATTTTTGTCCTGATTCTGGAGGACGGAAAGGAGCATGGTTATTTAGAATTTGAAGGAAAGTAGAATTAAAGTAAGAGATTGCTTCATCTGGATTAAGTAGTTTTAGAGATGACCAGTTACATGCTTTTAGTTCATTAATAAAGTTCTCAGCTTGGAAGTGTTTTTTAGAACGATAGGTGACAAAATTGTTCTTTTTTGGGCTATATTTCTTTTGTTTAGTGATAAAGGTTAAAATGTGATCACTAATGTCATCAGGGAGAGATCCTACCTTATAGGTATCTGGGTGACTATTTATAAGGATCCAGTCAAGAGTAGTTTCTTTGTTACTTGGTTTGTGGATCCTAGTGGGGAAGTTTATTATTTGATTGAAAGCAAATAGATTAATATGGGTGTTAGGGGTGGGGGAATTACATAAGATCCAGTCTATATTAAAATTGCCTAATACAATTGTTTCCTGTGGTAAATGGGTAGAAAGGCTATTGAGAATGTTTTCTAGGGTGCTAATATTATTTCCTGGAGGGATGTAAGAGCAGATTATATAGATTGCTTTAGAGCTATTCATTTGGAGTTTGATAGTAAGGGTCTCAGCATTGGTATTTGAGGGTAGTGATACATCATAGAGTGAAACCAGAAGATCAGATTTGAACAAGATAGCTACACCGCCACCTTTTTTTGATGTACAGTCACATCTTAGGATATTATATCCAGGAGGCGTTATTTCTAGGTCATGAGTAGAAGGTTTTAGCCAAGTTTCTGTAAGGCAAAGGATATCAAATGGATAAACCTGAAGGAGAGCATACAATTGACTAATTTTGTTGTTAATGCTACGAATATTAAGATGTGCTATACTGAGGGAGTTCTGAGTTATTAAAGAAGAGGTAGCATTATTAAATGATGGATTCTGTAGATTGGTATTTGGTGGGGATGGGCCAGGATTGGGATGAATATCTCCACCTGTTAGAATGTTTATGGTTTGAATGGATGAAATCTTTAAGTATTTATAGTACTTGGGTTGGGTTAGCTTATTGGGGAGGTAAGAAACATGGTGTTTCTATGGAACTTGGGAAGCAAATAGGCTGAAGTAGAGGTGATGTTGCTATGAAAAAGGCTATGGGGATGTGTGATGGGGAGTGTTTGTAGATAGGTCACATTGTGCTTTAGAGTGTAGTGTTCATATGCAGTGAGTGAGTAGGTTAAGGATAGAAGTAAAAATAAGGAAGAGGAGACAAGAACGTTTTTCAGGGAAGGTTTGAGAGAATGGGCCATTAGGGCAGTGGAATAGAAAGGTTATATACAGAAGATAGGAAGCTTAAAGTGTAGATAAAAGGTAGGGAGAGATAAATGTAATGGTTTAGAAAGATAGTCAGAAGAAGGGAGAAGGGAGTAGAAGATAAACTAAATAGCTGTAAAAGAAGTGATTATAGTTACTGATTATATGTAGAGGTGAGTAAGGAGCAAGCTAAGGAGAGAAGTCAGGAGGAGTGGTATTAGATAAAGAGGTGGAGTAGAGAAGAGGAGGTAGGGGAGGAGTTGAGAATTATATGTTGAGATTGATTGGATAGGTAGTAACGTGGGTGTGACTTGTTAGGTATAAGTGTAACAGCACTGGGGGTGGGTGGGAATTGGGGGTGGGGAGGGGGAGCGGAGTGAGCCCGAAGGGCGAACGGAGCGGGCTAGAGCAAGTAGTGAAGGAGACAATCAGTGAGCAGAGCAGCCCAGTTAGGGAAGGTAAGCAGGTGAGTAGCTTCAGGTGGAGCAGGTAAAGTTCAAGACAGAAGTATGGAAGGGGAAGATATGTTTTTTACTAGTTAGAGAGTAGAAGGTGGTATGAGAACAGGTAGGAGTATAGAGTTAGCAGTTATGGAATATCTGGACAACCAGACCAGGCAGGAGAACGTAGGAAAGAAATATAGCAAAGAGTTAAACTAGTAAGAGTGAAAAGAGGGTAAAGGTTGAGGCCTGGTTAGACTGCCACCTAGTGATCTGTGGTGGTATTGCCACAAGTGACTAAGGGCAGAAAATTAACTAGTTGTGAAGAGTAAGGTAGGCAGTATGGGAAAGGAGATGTTAGTACAGGTCTTGGAGAGGGGTCTGGCTGCTAGCGTTCCTTTCACAGAGGCCAAATATTTAGTTAGATCAACAAACAGAGTTGAAAATGGCTATCAACAGGGTCAAGAAATAAACGTACTTTATAAAAATGCTGCTCAGGCAGTATTAAAGTGTTGGGACAGCAAAACAGTAGATCCAAATTGGGAAGACTTGTGGGAGACGGTATCCTTAATAGCCAGATAAGATCCTTAGTTCAGGGTAATGTCTAGACAGCTAGGAGGATAAGAAGGTAGGGAAACAGGGAGTTTATATAATGAGGCAGTAATAAGTAGCTCAAGTATCTGCTTAGAATAGACTTAACAACCGTTTAGCTTACACAATACAACTACAAAACTACAATGTAATCATTAAAATAGAAGTAATAAACAACTGTGAACAATAGTCGCCTGTTCTAATGAGGCTAGGTTAGAACATGTAGTCTGTCAGTAAAAGCATTTTCTATCCTTGAACTATAACTCAGGTGCAGACATAGAATATGAAATAATATGTAGTTTAACAGTATAAATCAGTAAAAGGAGTTGGCAATGGCTAAAAAGTTCAAACAGTTATAGCAACATATTGTATCAAAGGAAGACATTAACAAATTGCGAGTAGCAAAAAAGAACACTTCCTAACAGCAGGTTGAAAGAGGTAGAATGCTTAGGGATAAGCAGGCTCACAAAAACGCATAGCAGCCACTTGGAATTTAGTAGAATTCCCACAGAGGGGAGGCAGGATGTGGTTTAATAGTATCCTCTAGGGTAATTAAGAATCTCCCATGCAGTAAATTAGGACTTCTTACCTTCCAAATTATGGTTGAGAAAGTAAAGGAATTCTGCTATAACTGTTGCAAAGGAAGTCTTTCAATGAATAATCAAAAAGCAAAGACCCATGAAAAAGCCATGCTGACTAATACAGATTAAGGGGAAGGCGCACCATAGAACGTTATAAGATGGTAATGCTCTATATATATGGAGATAAGCTAAAGGCGGGATATCATAAAATATAAATACCCAAGTGCAGGCTAAAGCATTTGTAGAAAATGCATGTGAGATGAGTAATATTAATATTTATAGTACATACTCTAAGAATAAGGGTGGGATGATGAGGGGCTTCACCAATAAGTTATAAATGAGTGGCCGAGTAGTACACTATGAAAGGAGCAGAGATTCTCATTCCATAGAACTGCGCAATCACAGACCACATGGGAGATGGTACAACCAAGTAGTCGCAACACTTTTAGAACCTCGTAGCCCAGGATCTAGGATTAACTAAAATGTTCCCAACACTGGTTGTACTAACAACATGCTCCTTATAGGCAACAAATAAAGAAAACAAGTGGTCACTAGCGTTTCAAGACACAAGGTAGCTAGCGTTTATAAAAAACCTTATATCCCAGGACATTAAAAACAACTTAAAAATGTATTCTACACAGGTAATACTGCATAAGCTAATTCAGTTAAATCAAAGCATTAACATTAAGTTTGGATCAATCTTGAATTGTTTACTACATAGGTCACACTACATACTCATACCAAAAAGGGAATGAATACTGTAGTTAATCACTAGCATACGCAAACAAGAAAGATTAGGACAAGAGATCCACCTTAAGGTGTAATATATACAAGCGATACTATCAAAACAAAGCGAGTCGTTACTAGAGTGTAAACTGACTCATTCAGCATCAACACTTTAAAAAAACATCATTCGCTATAATACATCTATAAAAAAGCAGTCTTCTAGGAACGCTAAACACAGTTAGTGGAATCCTCCGTTGCAGAAGTCCTTATCTCAGGTGTGGCAGGAAAACTTAATAATAGCAGTACAGTGCAACAGTGAATAACAACTAACAACATCCAATACAGAAGCTAAGACAACACAGACAATGAAATGTACTTACAATTGTAGTTATTGGGTCTGTGTCAGGGGCTCATAGCAGCCAGGTAGAATAGAAGGTAGTAAAGGGAAGGCGGCACAAAGGTCTTCCGCTTATATGACCTGGGGCAGGATATGAGGTGGGGGGGCGGAGACAGGGGATAGAGGGGGATAATAGGTGAGGGGAGTGGCCGGGGCACCTAAGGAGATTGAACAGGGAATGGGAGGTAGTAGGCGGATATCTTAGGATATCAGAGAAACACAAGCATAAAGTACTAGCGATGTCAATGGAGATATAAGAGAATACAGAATAAAGGCAAGAACACAGTGGTAAGGGGTAGGAAAGGAAGTATAAGAAAAGTACAGTGAGGTAGAGGTCAATGGAGATATAAGAGAATACAGAATAAAGGCAAGAGCACAGTGGTAAGGGGTAGGAAAGGAAGTATAAGAAAAGTACAGTGAGGTAGAGGGGACAGGGGAGAGGTAGGTGTATTAAGGTCTGGGTCCAGAGGAGTTTAGTAGAGAAAAAGATAGAGATAGGTAGAGCAAGTAGTGAAGGAGACAATCAGTGAGCAGAGCAGCCCAGTTAGGGAAGGTAAGCAGGTGAGTAGCTTCAGGTGGAGCAGGTAAAGTTCAAGACAGAAGTATGGAAGGGGAAGATATGTTGTTTACTAGTTAGAGGGTAGAAGGTGGTATGAGAACAGGTAGGAGCATAGAGTTAGCAGTTACGGAATATCTGGACAACCAGACCAGGCAGGAGAACATAGGAAAGAAATATAGCAAGGAGTTAAACTAATAAGAGTGAAAAGAGGGTAAAGGTTGAGGCCTGGTTAGACTGCCACCTAGTGATCTGTGGTGGTATTGCCACAAGTGACTAAGGGCAGAAAATTAACTAGTTGTGAAGAGTAAGGTAGGCAGTATGGGAAAGGAGATGTTAGACAGTACAGGTCTTGGAGAGGGGTCTGGCTGCTAGCGTTCCTTTCACAGAGGCCAAATATTTAGTTAGATCAACAAACAGAGTTGAAAATGGCTATCAACAGGGTCAAGAAATAAACGTACTTTATAAAAATGCTGCTCAGGCAGTATTAAAGTGTTGGGACAGCAAAACAGTAGATCCAAATTGGGAAGACTTGTGGGAGACGGTATCCTTAATAGCCAGATAAGATCCTTAGTTCAGGGTAATGTCTAGACAGCTAGGAGGATAAGAAGGTAGGGAAACAGGGAGTTAATATAATGAGGCAGTAATAAATAGCTCAAGTATCTGCTTAGAATAGACTTAACAACAGCTTAGCTTACACAATACAACTACAAAACTACAATGTAATCATTAAAATAGAAGTAATAAACAACTGTGAACAATAGTCGCCTGTTCTAATGAGGCTAGGTTAGAACATGTAGTCTGTCAGTAAAAGCATTTTCTATCCTTGAACTATAACTCAGGTGCAGACATAGAATATGAAATAATATGTAGTTTAACAGTATAAATCAGTAAAAGGAGTTGGCAATGGCTAAAAAGTTCAAACAGTTTTAGCAACATATTGTATCAAAGGAAGACATTAACAAATTGCGAGTAGCAAAAAAGAACACTTCCCAACAGCAGGTTGAAAGAGGTAGAATGCTTAGGGATAAGCAGGCTCACAAAAACGCATAGCAGCCACTTGGAATTTAGTAGAATTCCCACAGAGGGGAGGCAGGATGCAGTTTAATAGTATCCTCTAGGGTAATTAAGAAACTCCCATGCAGTAAATTAGGACTTCTTACCTTCCAAATTATGGTTGAGAAAGTAAAGGAATTCTGCTATAACTGTTGCAAAGGAAGCCTTTCAATGAATAATCAAAAAGCAAAGACCCATGAAAAAGCCGTGCTGGCTAATACAGAGTAAGGGGAAGGCGCATCATAAAACGTTATAAGATGGTAACGCTCTATGTATAGGGAGATAAGCTAAAGGTGGGATATCATAAAATATAAATACCCAAGTGCAGGCTAAATAAGCATTTGTAGAAAATGCATGTGAGATGAGTAATATTAATATTTATAGTGCATACTCTAGGAATAAGGGTGGGATGATGAGGGGCTTCACCAATAAGTTATAAATGAGTGGCCGAGTAGTACACTATGAAAGGAGCAGAGATTCTCATTCCATAGAACTGCACAATCACAGACCACGTGGGAGATGGTACAACCAAGTAGTCGCAATGCTTTTAGAACCTCGTAGCCCAGGATCTAGGATTAACTAAAATGTTCCCAGCACTGGTTGCACTAACAACATGCTCCTTATAGGCAACAAATAAAGAAAACAAGTGGTCCCTAGCATTTCAAGACACGAGGTAGCTAGCATTTATAAAAAACTTTATATCCCAGGACATTAAAAACAACTTAAAAATGTATTCTACACAGGTAATACTGCATAAGCTAATTCAGTTAAATCAAAGCATTAACATTAAGGTAGGATCAATCTTGAATTGTTTTCTACATAGGTCACACTACATACTCATACCAAAAAGGGAACAGATACCATAGTTAATCACTAGCATACACAAACAAGAAAGATTAGGACAAGAGATCCACCTTAAGGTGTAATATATACAAGGGATATTATCAAAACAAAGCGAGTCGTTACTAGCGTGTAAACCGACTCATTCAGCATCAACACTTTAAAAAAAACATCATTCGCTATAATACATCTATAAAAAAGCAGTCTTCTAGGAACAGTAAACACAGTTAGCGGAATCCTCCGTTGCAGAAGTCCTTATCTCAGGTGTGGCAGGAAAACTTAATAATAGCAGTACAGTGCAATAGTGAATAACAACTAACAACATCCGATACAGAAGATGAGACAACACAGACAATGAAATGTACTTCCAATTGTAGTTATTGGGTCTGTGTCAGGGGCTCATAGCAGCCAGGTAGAATAGAAGGTAGTAAAGGCAAGGCAGCACAAAGGTCTTCCGCTTATATGCCCTGGGGCAGGATATGAGGTGGGGGGGCGGAGACAGGGGATAGAGGGGGATAGTAGGTGAGGGGAGTGGCTGGGGCACCTAAGGAGATTGAACAGGGAATGGGAGGTAGTAGGCGGATATCTTAGAATATCAGAGAAACACAAGCATAAAGTACTAGCGATGTCAATGGAGATATAAGAGAATACAGAATAAAGGCAAGAACACAGTGGTAAGGGGTAGGAAAGGAAGTATAAGAAAAGTACAGTGAGGTAGAGGTCAATGGAGATATAAGAGAATACAGAATAAAGGCAAGAGCACAGTGGTAAGGGGTAGGAAAGGAAGTATAAGAAAAGTACAGTGAGGTAGAGGGGACAGGGGAGAGGTAGGTGTATTAAGGTCTGGGTCCAGAGGAGTTTAGTAGAGAAAAAGATAGAGATAGGTAGAGCAAGTAGTGAAGGAGACAATCAGTGAGCAGAGCAGCCCAGTTAGGGAAGGTAAGCAGGTGAGTAGCTTCAGGTGGAGCAGGTAAAGTTCAAGACAGAAGTATGGAAGGGGAAGATATGTTGTTTACTAGTTAGAGGGTAGAAGGTGGTATGAGAACAGGTAGGAGCATAGCGTTAGCAGTTACGGAATATCTGGACAACCAGACCAGGCAGGAGAATGTAGGAAAGAAATATAGCAAGGAGTTAAACTAGTAAGAGTGAAAAGAGAGTAAAGGTTGAGGCCTGGTTAGTCTGCCACCTAGTGATCTGTGGTGGTATTGCCACAAGTGACTAAGGGCAGAAAATTAACTAGTTGTGAAGAGTAAGGTAGGCAGTATGGGAAAGGAGATGTTAGACAGTACAGGTCTTGGAGAGGGGTCTGGCTGCTAGCGTTCCTTTCACAGAGGCCAAATATTTAGTTAGATCAATAAACAGAGTTGAAAATGGCTATCAACAGGGTCAAGAAATAAACGTACTTTATAAAAATGCTGCTCAGGCAGTATTAAAGTGTTGGGACAGCAAAACAGTAGATCCAAATTGGGAAGACTTGTGGGAGACGGTATCCTTAATAGCCAGATAAGATCCTTAGTTCAGGGTAATGTCTAGACAGTTTATAAAAATGCTGCTCAGGCAGTATTAAAGTGTTGGGACAGCAAAACAGTACATCCAAATTGGGAAGACTTGTGGGAGACGGTATCCTTAATAGCCAGATAAGATCCTTAGTTCAGGTTAATGTCTAGACAGAATTGTAGCTATTGGGTCCGTGTCAGGGGCTCATAGCAGCCAGGTAGAAAAGAAGGTAGTAAAGGTAGATAAGGCAAAAGTGTTGAGCTGCAATACCTAAATCTGCACCACTGACACTCATCATGTATGGAAGCTGTCATTGGCTTTAGGAGTGTGTGGCAAATGTGTGCTACTGCCATGGGTTATAACTGATACTGGGAACACTCAAATACGTTTTACACCACCAGCTACATAACAGTTATAATCACTGACTCCCCAGGATTTCATATACCACAGTCTGAAACTGATACCTCCTAGTGCAATCTTACCAATAGTAACTGAAATCAAACCAAACTGTTTTCTTGTACACATTTTCAAAATGTTCCCATTAGGATTACTGATACCACTAGATGGGGCTGTACTGCTTTCCTATATTAATGGTACATGCTGCCTTCAAACAGATTACTGACTGGACACCAACATCTCAGTTACTGAACTCTCTTCCAATGAGCCATCCAACATTAATTTATATTAATTGTTAGCCTGTCCACTCAGATATTCCAACAAGACCTTGGCTATGTCAACCTCTGGTATACAGACCATGGTTTCAAACTAAAGTCTAAGAAGCAAAACTTCCCCATATTATATCACACCACCTTCATACCAACACATTTTTCTGTGATCTCAGCATATACATTTACAACTCACTATTGTTTGCCTAGCATAGCTCCATCATAGTTCATAAATAATCCCACTTAGCAAAGCTAATCTCCAAAGGACTTTCTCTATATAAAAATAAGTCATAGCCTCCTCTATTCATTCTTTTTCAAACCCATCATTGCATATAAATATCAGTTTGATGTGTAGCTTTTTCTATTTAAATTATTTAACATTTGTAAACCGGGAAAGTCCAACTTGGAACAAATCTAATTTTCAGCAGAGGCCCAGGGAGAAATGCTCCAGATGCATGTCTTTGTAACATGTGAGGAAAATAGAGTACTTGGAGGAAACCCACACAAATGCAGGGAGGACATGCAGACTCCACACAGAAGGCACTCCAGCCAAGAATTGAACCAGAGAACCTCTTGGTGTGAGGCAACAATGCTACCACTGCACCACTGCACCATCCAAGTGCATCTCTCCAAGAATTTTGGCAAACACAATTGACCCCAAAGATTCATGACACATACACACGCCAAAAAAAAGTCATAGGACTCTCAACTAGCCAGACAGAATATTCACACTTTCCCTGCACTTTGTCTCCTATGCACTATTTCATGGTAACCTATAGTTAGCCTTTCATGACATAAAAATTCTTCCCTTTTAAACCTTGTTCACCTTTAGAAAACCAAATACTCCATACCAAAAACCTCAAATACTCATAATAAGTACCCTAATATCCATCAGCAACTAAAAAGAAGTCAGCAATGGGACAGGTTCTTAACACAAAAGTATTCTCCATCTTTGGAATGACAAACACTGAAGTACCCTATCTACTTTTCAGATCAGTCTCAGTGACTGCATGGGTTTTCATAAATGAATCCTTATGGTAATCCAAGCGACTATCCTGGAAAAGGAATCAAGTACAACAAAAGCAAAGCAAAGTAAAAGGTGAGGTACATTGACTTATATGGCTAGGTTCCTATAGTACCTTCATGACATCTTAACAATGAATTTATGAACCTACAAACTTAAAAAAATATATATTGTTTGCTTAGTATGTACAATGTTATTTTAGGTACTTATCATGTATGCCATTGCAGTCCTCTCTCACTGTTTTGCTGACCCTTTCTTCTTTTCATTATAAGCACATTTCTAATTTTAATTAAAGTATTTATAAAAGAGAAAATCTGCATCTCAGAGATGTAAAATGGCAACCCTACACAGGTATATGATTACTGAGGAGCTGGGTTGAAATCATTATGTAAGCTCAGAGGCAAATATATATTAATCATTTATTGGGGTGTGTATATTTTATTCCATATAGGCTCTGAAACAATCAGAAATAATAATGAATA
The DNA here is from genome assembly GCF_019279795.1 of Protopterus annectens. Lineage (NCBI taxonomy): Eukaryota > Metazoa > Chordata > Ceratodontiformes > Protopteridae > Protopterus > Protopterus annectens. The sequence continues at coordinate 1,580,073,962 of NC_056731.1, read as the reverse complement.
CTGTGAATATCTGAATATGTGAATAATGCTTGATGCAGTTATGCAGTTTTATTTCCTTTGCTGGACTATGAATAGAGCAAATAGAACATTATTAGTGAAATCAGAACTATGTTACTTCATATTTCACAAAGTGTATTCCTTGAAGAATCAGTCAGAGATTTTCAAGCAGATTAGATGTAAGCACAAGCACATTCTAAGTCCTTGTTTGCATTCATCCACTTGGCGGCAGCTCAGTCAATATAAACCACTCCTATTTGTGACATGGTCATATTATGTAGTACACACGAGATGCATTTCCAAGTTCCATTCAAAATGAATCCATTTACCAATTTTTATTACATAGAATAAATTGGCAAACTACCTGGATGACAGTCATTCAGTCTGGATGCTTTCAAATGTTATTCAAACAGAAACAGATCTTTGCTCAATAATTAAAACTGTGTCCTCAGATGTTTCAGGGCTTTACTGGTATATTGGCTATTTGCCTGTGTTTTATTTATTGCAGATGTATGATAGTCTAGTCTGCAGAAATGTAATGCAAGCATCACAGCAGAAAAAAAATGGTTTTCCTTGCCATATACACATGAGTATTGTTATAAGACTCCAAACATTAAAATAATAATAATAAAAAACACAGTTCCACTTACTTAACTTGTCCAACGGCTGTTTCAAAGCAGTTTATAAGGTCACATTCTTAACAATTACTCTACTGTATGGCACGTTGCTTAGTTCTTTGAATAATGTGAAATTCTCATGACATACTTCTGGAATTCATTATGCAGTCCTCATAATGACTAAAGATATTTGAGCACTGGTTTGGGGAACTGTCAGAGGGCTAATCAGAGATTTCAGCAAATGTCAGATTCGTGGTAACATAATGAAGTGTTCTTAATGCTTTTCTTTACTCAGGTGCATAACACAGTTCAGTGGTCATATATGGACTGGGTCTAATTCATCAATCTAAAAATGAATGTTTTCATGCAAATTATCAGTTTTTTTGCAGCTTTTTATGTGAGATCTCAGCTTACATTTTATCCAATGCAACTGCAAGCTCAAGAGGGATAAGAAATGTTGTTGCACAAATAGACTGATTATAAGAGGAAGAAAAACATAACAGAACCTGACATGTATAACATTACTGGTTTAAGTAAATAAATAACACTTACACAAATTATTTTTGCCTAAGCTACTGCTGACAGTTGAATGGCAGAAAGTTTCTCACTATACTCTTTATTGTTGAATCAGTTTATTTTCAGAATATTTTTCTTTAGGGATACCTTATTGTAACAAGCTGTGCAAGTAAATACATTAAGTCTGAAAGGGTCACTAGGTCAGTTGTATCTGCCTCTTCCTGTCTTATGAGCAAGGAGGAAATTGTTTTTTTTTTTTTTAAACTAACTTATAGCACATTTGGTTACCTCAGATTCGTTTTCAATGGCCATATATTTATTTAGGTAATATTTTATTGTCATTCACTGGTTTTGCTACCTAGTCTTACTATGCATCTGGTGTATCATGAGGAAAACATAATTTTTGGCATTATTCCTTAATTAATACTTCTGAAACTCAGAAAGTAGCTTTGTACCCACCAGAAAGACATCAGAGGTTATATTTTTTACATACACTAAAGATCATTGTATAATAATACAAGCCTGCCTTAAAATGCATGTCATGCAATTTTAAGTATCAGCTTTGTAGAAGACATAAACACACATTATTTAAAGGTGAATCTATATGCATGAGACAATATGTCATTCTCATTTGTGACAAGCTTAAATGCAAGGCATTTGTGATCCCCATTGTACTGTGTAATCACTGATGTGTGATTCACCTCATATTTTTTTTATCAAGACTGTAGTTTTTATTTATTTATTTTACTTGGGGATTTTCCTTACTGCGAGATAGCAATCTCAGAGTTAAGAGTATTTTAATAACAGGGATGTAGGGCTGTATGGGGGCAAAGCTTTGCTGCAGAAATGCTTCTGTAATGAGTTTTTAATGTTGAATTTCAGTGGATTTAGGTTATGCCATTGTTTTTGTTTGCGTTTATAAGCAACGATCACACAAGGATCACACTTCTATCATGAAGCTTATCTATGTATGTGCAATTACACTCAGAAATGCATACTGCTCTCAGAATGCCTGTACTTGTATAAGTGGTTCTTTATCAAAAACATCTACTGTCTGCTGTGTCCCTGCACTGTGACACTGGACAAACAGGCTGTCATGCCACTGCAAAATATGTATATGATAGCCAAGACCTACAGTGGTCTTTTGGAAAAAAAAACACCTCATAGTCCTAGTAAGTCACTTCACAGCTGTTCTGATCCTTGGGCCAAAACATATACATTACACATTTCCTAGCACCCTAGTGGCATTCTACCTGCAGTTTATCTGAAACCTCTTATATGTTTTGTCAATGTATCACTTGATAATCAGGTGGACCACCACTACAAACTGCTTTTAAAAGCCCCATTCACATCATATGAAGTGGACTGATCATTACAAAGTCAGCAGGTGAACCTTAGTAAACTGCCATCTGCATGAAGAGTGAACATACAACAGGTGAACAAACGTATGAACATACAACATGTCAACAAAGGTATGAACATACACAAGGTCAACAAACATATGAACATATACAAGGTCAACAAAACATTTTGATATCAGCATTGATTATTTTAGGGTTTGCTTACAGAAGTGAAAGATTTTCTGGACCACTGTTAGATGGGAAACTTACTTTCATCTCGGTATGTATAGTATTAGCTAGATTATTTATACTGGCTTATGCACTTTATAGTTTTGCCTCACACATGTGTTGTGAGCTCATCTGCATGCTGTCTTTAGTAAATCACAACCTGAGCAATACTGTAGTATGCCCTTTAGGTGTTATTCCATGAGATGTCAAATGGTGATTTGAGAAAGGATAGACCAGTGCTGCTACTTAAATTACATAGAACATTTATATATGTATTTATAGACATTTACACATAACATACACATAACATCGATCTCAATGACACAAGTACAAACAGTATTTAGACTCACAGAGGAGATCCCACCAGGAGTGGGTGTGCAATAGAGTTAATCTCTGAGCCCACTGCCATTCATGCTAGTGACTGTCTACAGTAAACAGGTCAGAGGAGACAGATCAACAAAGCTGCTGTATGCAGATGATGCGGCATTACAAGCAGACCCTGAACAGCAACTTCAGCAAATGATACGGGAATGGAATCCAAAACTGAAGTCACATGGGCTGTCATGTCAGAAAATGGGGGAACGAGAAGAAGCATACACTTGAGATAGAAGGGAAAACAGTGGAATGGGTCAACAGCATCAAGTTTCTGGCAGGTGTGGTTGAGGAAAATGGAAATCTGAATGAGGAGGCCAAAGCTTAAATTAGAGGTGCAGGGCACAATATGTGAGGGTTAGTGTGTGACCGAAGAATGTCAACATAAGCTGAAAAGTAAGGTTTTAAAATGTTTTATTTATTTATTTATTTGATATTTGTTTACTGGGAGATGTCCTACTTGGCCAAAAAGTATAATTTTCAGTGGAGGCCCAGGGAGAAAAGCTCCATGGTTACATAAAAAATAAAATATTTCATTTCCATAATTATGAATTGAGTTACAAGAGATAGATGGACAGATGCACAGGAGAAATCCTACAATTCTGTGACATTTGCAGAAAAAGAGTTACAGGAGATAGATGCACAGAAGGAAATTAAATATTTCATTTCCATGGTTATGAAGTGAGTTGCAAAAAGATGCACAGGAGAAATCATACAATTATATGACATTTGCAAAAAGGATTTACAAGAGATGGAGGACATCATACAGGTCTCAGCATTGTGGAATAATTTGCATGGGATAGTTGCACAGGAGAAGATTATACATTCATTTGAGTAGGTTATACGCATTTTATGAATTACAATTTTCATAAGACATGGTTAGATTAAATATTTAGATTTAAGAAATTGTTTAGGCTATAAAGAGATGGGTAGGATAAGTTTGGTTATAGGAAGTCCATAGTAATATGAAGCATGCTCAAAAGAGTTATTCGGATCAATAGGTATGATAGTGAATGAAAAGTAGATAGGGCACAGGGGTGCAGAGAGAGGTGGAGGAAGAGAAAGATAGGGTAAAGTAAGAAGTTAGTTTGCATGAATGGGGAATAGAGAAGTTTGTGAGGAAAGAGAGGATCTGATTAGCCAGGGTTAGAGCATGAGCAGATCCAAGAATGGCTTAGGTGTTGTTGCAGGGAGTGTTTAAAAATGGCTAGATTGGAAGTTGTCCTGATTGTTAGAGGAAGGGTGTTCCAGAGTTTACGATAAGAGTCTGAATATAGATTTTTTTTCTGGATGAGTTAGAAGGTTTTGATATAGAGAGTTGTTTATCTTCAGATCTGGGAGTTCTGCTTGGGGTATATAGATTAATTAACTGATGAAGTGATGGACATGCTGCAGGTTTATAGATAAGTTTGTGCATAGTTATAATTTGTAGGTAATAGAGATAGGGAGTTCAAGCAAGTGAAGGTAGTAGAGGATTTTGCAGTGATGAGTGTGGGAGTTGGCGTTGTGGGCAAGTTTAGCAATTTTGTTACAGCAACTGTGAAGGTTATTTTTCAGTGGAGACTGCAAATTTGTAAAGATGGGAGCACTATACATTAAGGAGGGTAACAGGAAGGTTGTAGAAAGGATGACTTTGTTTTTTGAATTAAGGAAATTTTTTTTTTGATAAAGCATTCCAAGTTTTTGGTGTTTTTTATGTTATTTTGGATATGGAGGTTGAATTTCAGTTTATAATCAAGTATGACCCCTAGTAGCTTGGTGTGGGGTACTATTTTAATTACAGTACTTTTAATGGAGTGAATCTTGAAATTATATTTATTACTTGACAGGAGTTTTGGAGTGAACAGAAGTTTGGTTTTATTTGGGTTAAGGAATAGTTGTGCATTTGTGAGCCAGTGTTCAACTAAGGTAAATGCTTGATGGGTGATTTGTTGTAGGTGTGTTAGAGGGGTGGATGAGCACATGATAGTGGAGTCATCATCATACTAGATAAATGTTCCTAGGCTGGTGGAGGTATGGGAGTCATTGATTAAGATATTAAAGAGTAAAAGCCCAAGGATAGATCCATGAGGCACACCTGTAGCAATAGGGAATGAGAGGAAGATGGAGCCTTGCCATTTCACAGATTGTGGTGTGGCCCACATTTCTGTCTGGCACAGAAACCTAGGTAGTGAAGGCAGAGCAGATGAGGGAGTTTGAGGTGCTGGAGATCATAAGATCACAGGAAATACAAGGCAAATGAGCCCTGTGACTATTTATGCCTTGCCAATACCTACCCTCAGACTTAACCTCTTCTCTCAAGGTGACCCAGGCTGTTAAAGCCAGGAGTGAATTTGATGAGATTTGTATGTTTGAAATCCTTGAATCTGAAATATTGACATTTTAATATTTAGAGGTTCTAATACTGAAGGACACAAGTTTATAATCTGACTTAACCATGGAAGGAGATTTCAGGGGAATAGTACATGAAGAAGCTTTATTCATAAGGACCAGGTCTAGACTATTATGGCCTCTAGTGGGCTTGTTAACAATATGTTCCCATGAGATTTTGTTTATGAACTCTAACATCTTTTGGGCTTATCCCACCTTTGAAGTATACAGTATGTGCTCCAGTTTACTGATGGGTAGTTAAAGTCCCTCAAAATAATGAAGTTCTTGTTCACAGGGAAATCATTGACTACATCATGGAACTTTACATGATTATCAGGGTACAAGTGAGCTCTCTTTTTACATCCTTCAAAATCTGCCTAGAGGTGATATGGTCCCTAACAAATATGGAGATGTCACCACAGATGCTATCAGGGCTGAAATTATGGTAGGTGCAAAACTCAAGTATGGAGGTAGTGCTTTCTGAACACACTTAAACCATGTTTCATTAATTACACAGATATGGATGCACTCCAAATGCTGGAGAGTTGGCAGAAGTTTAACAGAGGTTTTGTTTAGTTGCTTAGTTTAACAGAAGCATTCAGGTGGCAAGCAGGAATGGAAATCAAACCAGAAGTAGACAAAAATCAGACAGAAACTAAATGTGCGAGAAAACAAAATAAAAAATATAAGGATTAGATGAGAAGGAAAGAAATGTGGAACATTCATAAATATAGTAGCAAGTATATAAATCTTCTGGAACAACCTCATTGTGATCAGGATTTGATGCAGAAATGATAAAGGAGATGTGAGATGAAACTGAAGTATGAACGATTAATAATGGAAGCACAGGATACTGGACTCTGTACATGCTGGTTTACAAAGTCCGTTAAACATGTGGGAGAAACAGACAAATATAGGTTCTGTAAAAAAGAATTGAAACAGTTGCACATCTTGTTGCCAGGTTTGATATACTCATGGCAGAGGGCCTGTACAATGAGAGGTACAATAATGTGGCAAGATTGTTGCACTGTGGAGTGTGCAAACACTACAATATAGATGCAGGTGAGAAGCATTGGAAACATGAATCACAAAGCATTATAGAGAATAATGAAGCATGCATCATATGGGATCACCCATTACAAGCAATTCAAAAAATAAATGCAAGAAAACCAGATATAGCAGTCCATGAAAAAAATACAAAAGTAGCATTGATAATTGAAATTGCTACACCTAGCAATTACAGTGTCTCATGTACAGAGAGAAACAATGTCATAAAATAAAAGATTTGCAGGCAGAAACAAGAGCAATGTGGAAGAAAGATACCCAGACAGTTCCAATGGTAGTAGGAGCAATGGGTCTAATAAAAAATAAACTACTGTCATATTTAGATATGCTACTAATACATGGAACTCTGTATGAATTGCAGAAGGAGTCAATTCTGTGCACATTATGGGTGCTGCAAAGAGCACTTTTGGCTAACATCAAAGACGGAAACAATACTAATTTCATGAACTTTAATTATACCCTCACTTAGGAATGGAATACATTTCTGTCATGATTTTAGAAACCCCCAAAATTTGGAGAAATTAAACCAGGAGAACCTCAGTGTTGGCTATTTTGCTCTTGAGATTTCTGGCATTGGAAAGAGCTTCCTCAATGTGATCCTGTTTTGGATCTGATATGTTAGTTACACTGGGATGTCTATGAGCTGGACTCTGTCTAAAAAAGGGCACAGGCTTTAGCCAGTACACATAAGCCTTAAAGAGAGAGGTGCTGACCATCCTTGACAAAGCAAGTAGGATTGTTGAGCATCTCATCCCATGCTGACGCATAATGGATTCACCTGTAATGAAACCAACCATGTAGCCAATTGCTGAAGCCAGTTATCTTTTCTTTGTACCTAGACAACATTCTTGGAGAAGGAAGGATTCTGCTCAGGTCAAGAGTCTTGCCTGCATTTGTGATATGCATTGAGAGTTCCAACATGTCATCATCATCATCATCAACCCCAGTTTATTTCCCATCATCTATATGGGGGTGAGTCATGTTAATTCTTGTCATCGCTCTCTGTCAAAAACTCAGTGCCAGTCTGCTACCTTCTTCAACAGTCATACCTGACTGTCGCAGGGCTTCTCTTGCACAATGTATTCACATCTTTGCTGGATGCCTGAGTTTCTGCCTGCCTTCTTCCTGTCTGTCCCAAATCTTCTTCACCAGATTGTCTTCTGCTTTTCTGCACATATGCCAAAATCACTGTCATCTGACCTCTTTCACTTTCTGTGTAATGGAGTTACTTTGGCTTCTGCTCTGTTTCCTCATTTCTTTGACTGTCTTACAATGTCCATCCTACCACCTGTTTCAGGCACTTCATCTCCATTACTTCTGTCTTCCTCAACTGCTCTGCCTTTACTGCCCGGGTTTCTAAAGTATAGAGTAGTACTGGTCGCACCACTGTTTTGTACACCTTACTTTTTAGCTTCCTTGGCATTTTTCTGTCATTCATTAACCCTGACACTCTGTGCCACTTGGCTGTAACCCTCTGATTCTCACTTTGCCCTCTTTATTCAGACATCCCTTCTCCTCAACCACCCCTCCCATATACTTGAAGCTGTTGATCTGTTCCACTATTGTTCCTTCTATTTCAATTATCAGCTTCTTCTGACCCCCCCCCATTTGTTGCAATTTCTACTGTTCTATCTATACTCATTTTCATCCTATGTGCCTTCACTGGGTTCCTGTACATAACCTGTACTGATTCTAACAATGTTTATGGGACTTTGAATCATAGTAAATTGGGGCAACTACAAGTTAACTTTTCTAAAGTCAATCAGCTACAGGCTGCTTTGACACAACTTTCTGGACCAGTTGTGAGCACTGTGGCTTGTTGTGCAACTGTGGGCAGCTGTCTGAACTACAGATATTGCTAAGTGCACTAATCAGTAGAGAATTGGAAGGCTAGGTGGTACAAGGAAAAATGTGGCTAAAGTTACCTGCATCCTTTGAATGAGACAATAAAGTGAGGTACTATCTGCCTGAGTTGCTGGTACCTTAGATGAATGTAAAAGATCCCACAACACCTATGGAAAAGAGTAGGTGAAGTTCTCTGATACCCTGGCCAAATTTCCCCTAGTAGTGTAAATACAAACTTGGTAAAAAGGCTAAGTACCTCAAAGTAGAACCCATCCACGTCCCAAGTCAGTGGGAAACTGCAGAAAATTAAGTCAATAAAAAATTTTTATTCCAAATTGTAACAAGACTCCAAAATGCATATGATTAGATAAGTAGTTTCGCCCCTTCATAGGAACATCATCAGATGAATTAAAAACATCATAATCTGAATAAATAAACTCATTATTTTAAAATAACTAATCAAGTACATCCATTTAGCCAACCCCCCACCCCACCCCCCAGATACAATCACCTGGTCTTAAAGCAATATTGTCACAAAAAAGATTCCCAACTACCATTCATAAAAACACAAGCATGTAACTACACGGGTCAAAACAAACTGCAATAATTAAATCATCGAATATTAAAAATAGTACCACACAGTTGAAAATCATATTTTCATAATAAAAACATCATTATTGTGTGTTATGTATAAAATAAATAAAAATATATATATAAAACACAAAGCTCTAAAATTCAATATTAAACAACTTAACATTGTAAAACTTTCAATTTTAAAAGGCAAGAGATAGATACTACTTTGTTCAAACTGGGCCAGTTATATGCACTGGTGGACAGTTGCCAATATAATTCCTGTTTTTCAAGGAATAGTGACCAGTGTCCCCCTGTCACATATTGATACTTGTTCCATAACACAAAATCGAAACAAAATTATCTCTATTGGCCCGTATATGCTTATATAAGGCATTCATTTCCTTGACTATTTTAATCTTGTGTAAGTGTTCATAAATATGATTTTTTAATTTTCTTTCAGTTTTTCCAATGTAGAAACATGCACAAAGCCTACAGCAGGCACAATATACCACCCCTTTAGAATAACAAGTAAATCTTTGAGAAATGGAAAACTGTAGGTTATTTAACCTGATATTGTTACAGACCAAGATGTGTTTACAATACAGACACCCAACACATTTTTTCATCCTGGCATTTTTACTTCTCACATGTTGCCTCATCTCAAGGACAGATTTTAAATTTCTACCACGTTTAAAAACCACATGGGGTCTGTCACTCACCATTTCTCTAAAGTCATCATCTTGGGCTAATAAAAAAATATTTTTTCTCCAGGATGTTTTTTATGTCTAGACTATTACTCAAAAAAACTGTAAGAAAAGAATGTTTAAAGGAAACTGCAGGTAATGCCCAGTGATTCTTGGAGTCAGTAATTGCACCATCAGAAAGGCTCAAAGAGATATCACATATATATGATTCCCTGTTGTTAGATAAAATAGGTTTGAAGTGCCCATGTTTATGTTTATTAATGACCTCCAACATGAGATCGTTAATCAGTTTTAATGGATAACCACATTTCATGACCATATTCTTGAGACAATCACATTCCTCAAGAAAGGGATCCTCATCTGTGGTCATACTGGGAGCCCGGACAAACTGCCCCTTGACTACCGCTCTCTTTTGGTGTTATCAGGTGTGCACTGTTAATATCCAAAAAGCTGTTAGAGTATGTTTCCTTCTGGAAAATCTTAGAAGTAAATCTATGATTGTTACAATCCTTCTCTAACTAAATATCCAAATAAACCATGCGAGACCCACTACATTCATGGATAAAACAGATGAAGTTCGTGGTTTGGTTCATATAAGACAGGAATGAGGCGATGTCCTCAGGATTGCCATCCTAAAGAATAAAAATGCCATCCAGGTATTGTGTATAAAAAACACAAGAATCAAAATGTATGCTGTTAAAAATAACATAAAAAATAATATACAACATCAGACTCCCCCGAAAAGAGGCCACCGGCCTAGTGGGACTTTCCTGGTCAACAAAGTATGCATGTATGTATGTAGAAATAAATAAAAAAAATCAATAAACAAAGTCTACACAGTGCACGGTTAAACACAACTGTGCAATGAGCACAGCTGAACAAATGTGGTTCATTTATAACAAGACAGAGAATCTGAAAAAGCTAAAAAAATTTAAATGAGCACACTGGTTAATAGTAAAATGACACTCTACAAGGTTTTACAGCAGACAGGAAATGCAATTTCCAAATTTCTTCATACCTAACTTGGTAGGTATAGCCATCTTGAGAAAATGTAACAGTTGTCTCATGTTCACAGCTAGCCATTTAATCCTTAAGAAACAAACGCAGTATGTGAGAGATGCACATACTCAATTTCACTGAAGGCAAAAATCTCACATACAGTTAAGGCTGTCAAGAACACATAGCACTACATCCACCACACAAAGTGGCCCCCACATGCATAGGGCCAATCAGTGCCACACTAAAAAGCAATCTTCCCAAACCTCAAAGACCTCCTAAGCAAAATAAATGGCAATGCCTATCCTCAGGAATCTCTAAAACACTCACCCAAAGCTACACCACACATACGTCTATACCCTATGGTGCTCCAACAGCAAACTCATAAGACAAGTGAATACATTACCCTGGGATCTTGTCATAGGAGACTCTATTGTATGCCACACAGATGCCCTATTCACCAGACTGAGCAAGGAGAAGATAACAGTTGCATATCTAGAGCCAGGGTATACCATGTTACGCACACACTGGAGTCACTACACTACAGGTACCAGTATGATTCTATCATAGTCCATGTGGGTGTTAATGAAGTGAAATATACCTCCCTGAACTATATGAACTATATAAAGAGAGACATTATTGATTTGAATATGTATCTCAGGCAGGTATGTGCCTTGCATTGAGCAGCATTCTACCTTCGCCAAGAATGATGCTACAGTACGAACAAAAGATGACTGACTTCAGTAATTGGCTTAGTTTCTGGTCTCTTTCCAGATGGATTCAATATTTGTCAGCAAGGGAGGACACAGTTAATGAACCATTTTGCTTTTGTACCTATCCCTCCTAGGCTTCCGAATATTTGCTAAAACTTTATCCACCCCCTTAGGGCTTTTTAGGCAATGCCAAATTGACAAACCTACCAACTTTGCAAAGAAACCTCACCAAAAAACTAAAGGTGTAACTGTTCAATACTAGGAGCCTAAACAAGAAACTCCACACTCTACAAGATCTCTTCACTCTGGAGAATATAGACATCTGTGCCATTACCAAGACATGCTTTAAATCCACAGAAAGTACTTCAGCAGTACAAGGCTTCAGTGCCTTCCACACATTTAGACCATCAGCTGCACAGACAGGGACAAAAGGTGGAGGAGTTTTGATCTACATTAGCAGCAAGCATACCTGTAAGTTGGTTAAACAGGATGATGCCCTGGCATTATCCATGTGTAAATCACCATAGACAAAGTCCAATCAGAAATAAAGCTGGCTCATCCAACGCTCTGTGCTGGTACCACAAACCAGTGTCCTACCCCTCAAATTACTTAACTGTAATAAGCCAATTGCTACATTTTAGCGGTAAGCTTTTACAGTTACATCCATGGTCCCCAGCTGTTCCACTGAAGAGCAAAAATAAAAATCACTTTACTGAAATAAGCCAACCACTACATTGTAGCAATCAGCTTATCACAGTTACATCCATCCCATAAGGATAATTAGCTTATTACAGTTAGATCCATGCCCCCCAGTTCTTCCATAGTTGGTGGCCAGATGTATGACACACATCCTCTGTCCCAGCCAGTCAGGTCCTGTTTTTATGCACTGATCCCAACTCCTACTTCCACACATTTTACTAATATATATATATATATATATATATATATATATATATATATATATATATATATATATATATATATATATCCTGCCTGCAAAGAGTGCTACAGTGCTCAGTTTTTTTTTGTTTTTACTTTTAAAATGTAGCAAGCTGCATGCTACAATGTAGCAAGCAGTTGTTCCACTTTAGACCAAACAGTTTTTACTACTGATACAATACTGTTCTTTTAAATCCAGTTTTGCATTAAAAAGAGATCCTGATTGTCTGATCCTACCCTCAACACTTTGCGCCTGGGGCAGTTGCCCCTCTTGCCCCACCCAAGCTATGCTACTGTCACATACCATATCTTAGCAAGCTGTAGGCATACCTATCGATGTCTTAGTGCAAGAAATCTGGACAAAGCCTAAAATCATGGGGGAACAAAGGCCCAAAAATAGGGGAAAATTTTGAATATTGCTCTTATAAACTTAGAAAGTTGATAGAATGACATGTATTGGATTAGCATGCATTTTATAAAGGATATGAAGTCTGTAACTCAAATGTGTGTCATTATTTAGGCACTTCAACCCTCAGCGGTTTGCCAGAAAACTGCAAATTTTATCTTGAATAGACCAAAAATACAAGGCAAAAATCTGGATTGTTGAGAGGTATGGTTTCTCTCTTTTTTAATTTCTCCAAGTCTTTTGGGTTTCTAATACTATGACGGCAATGGACCCCCATTCCTAGGTCAAAGTATGATTAAAGTTTATGAAATTAGTATTGCTTCAATCTTTGATGTTAGCCAGAAGTGCTGTTTGCAGCACCTGCAATGTGCCAGTAATGATTCCTGAAATTTGTATGGAGTTATCTGTATCGGTAACATATCTAAGTATGATTGCAAATTCTTTTTTATAAGACCCATTGCTCCTACTACTACTAGAACTGTCTGGTTATCTTTCTTCCACATTACCCTTGTTTCTGCCTGCAATTCCTGGTATTTTATGACTGTTTGTCTCTCTGTACATATGACACTGTAGTCACTGGGTGTAGCAATTTCAATGATAAACGCTACTTTTGTCTTTTTGACTACTATATCTGTTTTTCTTGCATCTACCTTTTGAATTGTTGGTAATGGATAATCCCATGTGATACAAACATCATCATTTTCTATGATGCTTTGTGGCATATGTTTCCAGTGTTTTTCAACTACTTCAATATTATAATATTATTTTCACAATCCCTAATGCAACATTCTTGCCACATTAATATGTTTTTATGTATACAGTCCTTCTGCCATTAGTATGTCACAACCACAACAAGTTGTGTGAATGTTTCCAATTCTGTTTTACAAAACCCACATTTGTCTGTTTCTCTTACATGTTCAATGGAATTCGTAAACCAACATGTAGATAGTCCAAAATCTTGGACCACCAATATTAACCTTTCATATTTTGGTTTAAATTCACTTCTCCTTAACCTTTCTCACATCCGATCCTGTTCCAAGAGATTTCTATACTTGCAACTACATTTATGCGTTTTCCACATTTCTGGCCTTCTCATCTGATCCTTCACCTTCTATTGTTTCTTTTGTTTTTTGGTGCATTCAGTTGCTGCCAGAATTTTTATTTACTTCTGGTTTGATTTCCATTCCAGCTTGATGCCGATATGCTTCTGTTAAACTAAGCAGGGAAGTCATCTTAGACTATTCTCCTCATGTTTCAAAAGTCTCGCTACATTTGTGTCTTGTGAGGTCAGCCGACTTGTAAGCAGTCCCCTGAATGCAGATCTATACATGTCATCAATTTCTTGGAGGTCCATACCTCCTTTGGAACAGGGAATATATAATCTTGGTATGCACTGATTTTTATAAAACATTTGATGAGCATGAAGCATCCTTCTTTTTTTCCTGTCCAACCATTCTAACACCTTTTGATGCCAGTCAATCACCCCAAAACTGTAAGTTAGGACAGGAAGAGCAAATTGGTTTATAGCTTGGACTTTGTTCCTAGATGTCAATGCTGTTTTGGTATCAATTTAAATCTAATATATTCCTTACTACATTTTATTTGCATTTGTTCATGTTATATTGTTTACTCTTCATCAATTCCCATATATATATATATATATATATATATATATATATATATATATATATATATATATATATATATATATATATATATATATACACCCTAAACTGATGTTTTCTTGATGCTGCAGCTTTCCTGCTTTAAAGGTTGCTTTTGCACATTTATCAAGACCAAATGACATTCTTACATCATCTGAGAAAGTTTTGATCATTTGCAGTTGTGCTTTTAGTTCCTTAACTGATGAACTATACAGTTTTCTATCAGCTACAAAAGAAGGTGAGAAATTGTTACACTTTGTTGTTTTCTGGGAGTTAAATTGTAGCCATGGCCTAAGCTGTTAAGTAGACAGCTTAATGGGTTAAGGGCAAGACAGAACAGCAACAGTGACAAAGAGTCACCCTGGAATACCCCCCTTTGAATTTTTATCCCTGGGATAATAATTTGTCCTTTATCATGGATTAATTGCAAAGTGGTTTGCCACTGTTTCATGGTCACTGTAATGTAATCGATCAGTGTAGGGTGTATCTTATACATTTTTAAGTACTCTTTTATCCATGAATGTAGGATATTGTCATATGATTTTTTTATAGTCTAGCCATGACATTAGATGCTTTCCCTTTTTTTACATTTCTCCATTGTGACTTTATTTAACTACAGATGATCCTTTGTTCTATATGACTTTCTTTTATTACCCTTTTGTTCTATTGCCATGATTGAGTTTTCTTCTAAATGACTATAAACTCTGTCGGCATCAATTCCAGTGTTTAGTTTATATTTGTCAGAAGTCAAGCTATTGGCCTATAGTTTTTAGGATAGCTTGCAGGTTTGCTCTTAAGTAGGAGTATTGTTCTTTCTGTTGCTAACCAGGCTGATGTCTGTTCGAGGTGAGCATATAAATAGTTCTTACTCATGGCTAAATCTATTTATAAAGATGTTAATACTTTTAGCCAGAAGTTAGGTGCTGCATCTGGCCTGGGATTTTCCAGTAAGGAGCTTTTCTTAACTTTGTTTCAATCTCTCTGGCTGTTACTTCATCCCATTTCATATCCTCTACATTTCAACTTCTCATTCTTTCTTTTACTTCTTCTATCCATTTAGCATCTTTGTTATCTTCAACAGGACTTTCATAGATATTTCTCCAAAATGTATCTATTTTTTTTCTTTTTTGGTGCTGTTTCAGTTCCTTTTGCCTTGTTTCCCACTTCTCCATAAAACATTTTTGGGTCATCAGTAAATTGCTTCCTTTATATTTATCTGCATATCTTCCAAGTTTTTCTCCCTGTGCTGAGATTTTTTGTTTATTATTTGTGATAGTGCATGACAGATGCTATGTTGGCTACTGCATGTTGCTTTTATGACGTCTATCTTTCTAAGTACATTTGCTGCTCTGTTCCCTCTTTTATACTCTTTTAACAGTGACACTTCTTGTCTTAATTGCTTTATAGTTTTCTCTATTCAATACTTCCATTATGGCATTCGATTTCTCCCCTTCCTTTCCCTTGCTATTCTGAGTTTTTCTGGTAAGACTTTATCTGTTATTAATTTAGCTGCACTGTAATATATCCTATTTACTTCTGTTATATCACACGAATGTCTATGGACAGTCCTAATTACTGTGTTCATTTGTTTTATCAAACTTCTAACTTTTTGGGTTTTATTGACTTTCTGTAGTCTATTTCTTTCATTGATCTTAATATGTCTGTCCATTTCTATTATATCAAGCAGCTCTTCTCTTAGATCATTTCCTTCCAAACTGCAGGGACATTCTTTGTTCTCCATTTCCTGCAGGCATTCTATAGAAAGTTCCAGAGCATCTTCCTGTGCTACATTCTCTTCAGTTTCATCGTCTGTCATCCTTGCTCTTTCATATGGGAGTTCACTGGCCTATCATTCCACACCATCAACTGCCTCAGAATTAATACAGTTTCTGTTCCTTCTCTTGCTGTGCAACTTCAACTGAATGTTTGTACTGGTTTCCTATGAAAGGCTCCAAAGTATCTTCATATGGCAACTGATCAAATGTTTCCTGCTCCACTGGTTTTTCCTTAATTTGGGGATGCATTGCTCTATCCTGCTGTGACGTTATCTGAGTTAGATTTCCTACACTAAATCCTTCACTTGGCAAGTAATCCATAACTCAGTTTCTATTTCTTTACCTTCTTCATTACTAATCCTCTTTTCTACTTTTCCTCTTTGTTTTATTATTTTTCGTATTGTAAAATGTTCCATATTCTGATGCATTTGCCTGTATTTCTCTTCAAATATCGTTGGTGCTGCTCTTTTTGTGCTGATTAGTTTTGCTTTCTCTTTTGCATAAATATTGCACCATATTAAATCTCTTTTTATTTCCCATGTCCATATTTCATCTTCATATATCTCCTGCTACTCCTGTTTCTCCTTAACTTGGGGACTCATTGTACCATCATGCTGTGATGTAACCTGTGCTAAACTTTCTGCAGTATTTATGTTCTTGTTGGAGATTTTCTCCCCGGGCCTCCACTGAAAATGGGCCCTTTTAGGCCCAGTGGACTTTCCCGGTAAACAAATGCAATAAAATAAAACAAAATCCTTCACTTCATAACTATTCCATAACTTCATCTTCTGTTTTTTTAACTTCTACTTTACAAATCTCTGTTCTTTGTTCCCTCTTTGTGATCTTATTGTTTTATTGTGAATTTTTCCATTAGTGTATACCTTTGCCTGTATTTCTCTTCGAATATCTTTGGGGCTGCCTTTTTTGTGTTGATTAATTTAGCTTTCTCCTTTGCATAAATATTGCACCATATCAGATCTGTCTTTCTTTCCCATGTCCATATTTCTTTTTTATACTTTTCAAAAGTCTCTTGATTTTGCTCTTTATATTTTCACACTTCCTCAGTCACTTCTTTTTACAAACGGCCTAAGGTTTCTTGGTCTATATAATGTTTTTTATAAATATGTTGTATTAACGAATACAAGTTTTTATTTGAAGCTTCTGATAGTTTTTCTTGTGGAAATATTTTTTATTCCTCTAATATCTATCTTAATCTTTTTGTATATCTTCTGTCTGGAAAGTCTGGGCTTCTTGCATAATAGTAAAAATACATAATTTCTTTCTTATCATTAATAGTCCACTCTATTGTCTTTATAGCTCTGTTTTGGCCTATCAGTTTTTGTGATTTTTGTGTACTGCTACTTCCTTCTACAACAGGGTGGCCATCCTCCCCCGGGCCTGGCCTAGCCCCATTGAAGGAATGCTTTCATGGCTTCAACACTGTCATTTTTTCTATTTCTGGCACCAGTGTGTCTACTAGGACTGGGCATTTTTTATCTTGGATCTTGTTCATCTAGTCATCTTTTTTTATTTTTAACCTACTTCTGAGCATGATATATACTATATAAAATACAGTCTATATATCAGTATCATCTTGGTGAGATTTTTTGAGAGGTATGGCTGTAGGTCATCCTCTATGTCCAAAGAATCCAATAGCTCGTACATAGACCTACTGGAGACACTCACCATTAAACCAAATACTCTATTCATGGGAAGCTTTAACTACCCCTTTATAGACTGGGAAACGTGCATTGTCTCAGACTTGCAGGCACAATGATTCCTGGACTTTATTAACATAAATACCCTTGACCAGCTAGTGCACACATCCACTAGATGTTCAAACATACTGCACCTGGTGCTCACCAGTATGGGACAGTGCTGCACACCCCCCAAGTGGCACATTTTTACTAGTGAGGTCAAATCACAAAGCTGTCTCCTTTCAAGTAAAAATCAGCTTGGTAATCCCAGCAGTCCTGTAGTTTGTCAAAATTCAATGCCCCTCCAAACCCTGAGTTTGCAACAACTTATATGGAATTGTTCACAAAGACCCTGTACAACCATTTAAACTAGCCTTTTGCCCTTAAACACACTTTGGTGTGTGAGGGTTATTCCTTTAAATTTTGGGTGTTAAAACAGGTAAACCACTTTGAAAGAGGGGGAGACTGGGAAGCAAGTCTCGAGTATTGTGAGTTACTGTAATCTATTGGTGTATTGGCTACATTAAAGGATTCATTTTATATTATCTTTGCAGTCTGGTGATTTGGGACTTTCTTGGTGACCAGTGTGTCTGACTGAATAGTTTCTTAGTGATTTGTGCTTTTACACTCAGTTACATTCCACCTTTTACACTTCAGTCTTTCAACAAACTGAGCAGTTGACATGAAAAAGATAAAAAGATCTAGCTTGTACAGTTGTACTACAGCACTTCAGTAGTGACAGCAAACAATACTGATACTGCACCCCCACCCTCCTGACAGCTGCTTGAGCAAAAAATCAAAACAAATAAAAAAAGGTCTTTGATATCGATGACTGAAAAAAAACTCTTCTATTCTGAATCTGCTTGCTACAAATTAGAAATTAGATTGTACCAGTTGAACTAATGCATGCTGAGCACACTGAATGCTTCAGACATGACTGTAAATATTGGCATTGTGAACAAATGCTTTTGTGCTCCCCCACCATCAACATCTGCCAATCATGTCCCCTGACATCTTGCACAGTTGAGCTCAGGACAACAAACCTCATCACCTGTTTTAGTTATGCCGTTACTTTAAAAGTGCAGTATATTGAAAAAAATTTCATTTAATCCAGTGATTCAATGACTGCAATGACTATTCATAGCTAAACAATTGTAACCACATTTTCACTTCACCAGTAACTTAGAAACTATTCCTGAAGATTTGACAATAAACAACAATGCTATGCACCTATTCCTTCTGTTCTCATAGATTCATAGGTGTACATGAGGCTAATGGTCACTAGGGCCCTTATAAGCCAAACCAAACATCTCCAAATGTGGCCCACAAATTTTATTTATATAGAAGATGATTCACTTACTGCCTCTGTCCATCAGAGACATACGAGCCAGATCAAGAGTAAATTTCGTATTCCCTATCCATTGGTCCAAGTTGTACTTAAATAAGGATAGGGAGGAACTCTGCTTCACATGGATGGGGAGCCTGCTCCAGAGAATGGGAATTCTCTCAGAAACATATCTGTATCTCTATATGTCCTATTTATGTTGCAAGCAAAATTTAGGTAATTTAAACTAGTAGTTCTAATGATGTTTGTTTTGCAGATGTGCAAAACGTTCATCAAAACAGAGTTCAAGGATGAATTTTATGCCAAGTGAAGATCACCTGTCAGAAGTCTATATGATACTGAGTAAAGAGGGTTTTGTGGAGACCAGTATAGGACAGTGTGTTTATTCCCTGTATTCTTTTTGCAAGGAACCTTTGTGGATGTTCCAGTTGTTGCACGTGTCTGGTCATATGGATACTAAAGGTGGCATTATACTCTATGATAGGTCTTATGAGGGCAGAGTACAATGGTGTGATGAACTCTATGGACCTAGATGCCATGCCCTTGCTTATAAGTTGAGCAGTATTGAAGGATTTTCTTACTACCTTGGATACATGTTGGTCAAAGGCTAGGTAACTATCTACATGAGTTCCCAGATATCTGACTAATAAATCAACTTTTAGGGGAGTTGTATTGATGATGTAGTTACCTGGGGTGGCTTCCAAAAAGTACTGTAATACATTTCTTGGTTTTGAGTTTTCAGCCATGCCTTTGACACGAAACATTTGTCTGTGTTAGACCTTCTCAAAGGGTGTTCTCATCTTGGGGGGGGGGGTTCAAGTGACTGCTCCCATTTTGCACTGATTTATTAAACTTAGCAGAGGCCTTTAACATTGGCTTTGACACCTGAGAAGTAGATGCCAAAGAGGAGTGAGCCTAGCTAAGAGCCCTGGGGAGCTCCACTGGTGACTGGCCATTTTGTGAAGGTGGCTTCACAGATTCTAATCCCTGGGTCCAATCGGCAAGTCAGATAGCTATCCAGTGTGTTATAAAGGGGTTTATGCCTAGTTCTGTAAGTTTGTTGACAATGCAGAAGTATTGTATCAAATACTTTAGCCAGATCTAGGTAGGCAGTATTCACTGTTTTTCCTTCATCCATTGCCTTATTGACCTTTTCAAAGAAGTCCACCAGATTCAGTAAACATGACCGTCTTTAGATAAAAACCTAACTGGGATGGATCCAGTCTATGAAGGTTCCTATGTTCTAGTTGACAATTTTCATAGTAATTCTTTTCATGGCTTTGCAAATAAGACTGGTCAGACAAATGCGTTTGTGGTTTCCAGGATCTGTTGAAATTCCTCCCTCATGAAAAGGGATGGCTGTTGTAGTCCTCCATTGATGTGGCAGAAAGCCTGTTTTAAGACTTTAGTTAAATAATGACTCCATTGGTCCAGATAAGTCATATTTTAGACTATTCGGGGGCATTCTGGAATGTTATTGGGGCCCAAGGAGACTGTGTTCTTGGCTTTAGTGAGTGTAGCCAGTTCATGCTCCCTAGTTATAGTTAGACGGGTTAAGTTTAAGGGCATTTTTGGGGGATGGTTGGGGTGGGATAAAGTTGGAACTGAATTTGTCCACTAACAGGTTTCCTATATTGCCAGGCTCTGTGAATGTTGCTATATTGCCAGGCTCTGTGAATGTGACTCCATTAACTACCAGTTCAGCACATTGCTGTGGCTGCCCTTCAGATTTCTGACATAGCTGAAGAAGGCCTTATGGTCATCTTTCACCTGGGAGGCTATCTTAACTTCAAAGCTGGCTTTGCATGACCTAGTTAATCCTCTTGCCTATTTAGTTTGATAAGTCCATTTTTGTCTTTACAGGTGGTGTTACCCTTCCTGATTTTTGCCATATTTTTTTTTCCTTTTTGTACATCCTGTTTAATTTGTGATGCCATCAGGGCAGATTGTTTCTGAGGCTAGTCCTCCTGGACTTACTTCTGGTAGGTACAGTAGCCTGAATGCAACCACTGACATGATTATACAGAGTTTCTTAGAGGAGTTTGGCATAGGCTGCTGTGTTCTCAGGGTTTGGAGGGGCACTGAATTTTGACAAACCGTCACATCAATAGGTAATTTGCCCTAGAATGGTGCTTAACTGTTACTGGTTTTAATGGGATTACAGAGTTGATTTTGATGGAGGCAGCTTTATGGTTGGACCTTACCACAGAATGTAAGACATTGGGGGAGTGCAGAGTTCTTCCATATTTATGAACACGAGGTCCAGCATGTTGGCACCTCTAGTGGGCATATTCACTATTTGGTCAAGGTTGTTTGCATTTATAAAGACCAGGAATCTCTGGGCCTGTAGATCTGTGGGATTCCTAGTCTATAGAGAGGTAATTAAAGTCTCACATGGGTAGGGTGGTAGGTTGGATGGTAAATATCTTCAGTAGGTCAAGTATGCATTGTGAGCTTCTTTGAACATGGAGGGTGACCTACAGCTGGCTAGGATTTGGTACGGGATTTTGTCTATGGTGATCTACATGTGGAGGAACTCCAGCACATCATCCTATTTGACCATCCTAGAGGTATACTTGTTACTGATGCATATTGAGATACCCCCACCTTTAGCCCTTGTCTGTACAGCCACTGGTCTGAAAGTATGGAAGCACTGAAACCTTGCACTACAGGGGTACTGTCTGCTGCTTTAAGCCATGTATCAGTAACTGCACATATGTCTATATTCGTGAGTGTGAGGAGGTTTCAGAGGGAGTGTAGCTTTTTATTTAGGCTTCTGACATTGAGCAGTAACACCGTGAAATTCAAATGAGTTGATTTTGCTATGTCGGCAGGTTTGTCAATTTGGTATTGTCTAAAAAAAGCACTATGGGGCTGGATAAAGTTTTAGCAGGTATTCAAAAACCTGGAGGGGAAAGGTGAAGACCATCATCCTTGGCAAAGCAATGAAGTCTGTTAACCATGTCCTCCCAAGCTGGCAAATATTGGATCCCCTTAGAATGACACCAGAAAGGTAGCCAGTTGTTGAAATCAATCATTTTTTTTGCTCATATTGCGGCATCATCCTTGCTGATGGTAATATGGTGCTCAATGCTAGGCTCATACCAGCCTGAGACACATAGTCTGAATGCGTCATAATGTTTGTCTTTATATAGCCCAGGGAGGTATATCTCAGGTCATTTACAACTACCTGGACTACGATGAAATCTTTTTGGTACCTGTGTCATAATAACTTGAGTGTGTGTATGTGTGTGTGTGTGTTTGTGTGTGTGATCTGGTGAATCTTGGTTCCAGGTAAGTAACTAACAGTTATCTTCTCCTTATTCAGCCTTGTTAGAGGGTTACCAGTACATATATATTACAATAGAGTCCCCTATGAAAAGAGACCTGGAAAGTGTGTTTGCTTGCATTGGGGCTTACTTAGTGTTTGGGGCTCCACTGAGAGTGACAGTTATGTGTGGTATTAGGTGGTGTTTTTTTCTGAGTGCCTTTGGGTTTGCTGATACATGCCTTTGATAATGGGCAGTCTAAGCAGTCTTTGTTGTTTTGGAAGAGTGCTTTTAGATGCCTCAGCATATGTTAGTCTGGATCTACCTGAAAAGAACGAAAGCTGAAAACGCCGACAATTAGAAGACCAACACCAGAAGACCGACAATGTAAATGATCGACAGTCCAGAATCCCTACACTGAAAACACCGACATGCGAAATGAGCGCAACTGTGTAAGTATGCGATAGTGATGGACTTTAGGGTTAAGGTGCGGGTAAGGTAAGTTTGCATTAGTGACGGACTTTAGGGTTAGGGTGCGGGTAAAGTAAGTGTGCGTTAGTGACAGACTTTAGGGTCAGGATGCGGGTAAGTTAAGTGTGCGATAGTGACGGACTTTAGGGTTAGGGTGCGGGTAAGGTAAGTGTGCGATAGTGATGGACCTTAAGGTTAGGGTTTGGGTTAAGGTTAGTGCATAGATAGCTGTGCATGTAAGGTTTAGTGTAGGTTTGTAAGGTTTTTGGTGTGCTTGTGTTGTGTGTGTGTTTTTCGGAATTGTATTTGTTTTGTTTTGTTGAGTTTCGGGATTGTGGTGTGTCGGGCATTTAAACTGCCGTTCTTTTCGTGTCGGTGTTTTCGTTGTCGTGCTTTTAGCTTGTCGATCATCTCAGGTAGATCCGTTAGTCTATAGGTATGTTGTGTGCTGTGATGTGGGTGTTGTGTACATAGATTTGACAACATGATGTGTGCCTGTATGCGAGAGTTTAGCCTTCAGTGTTATTGAGCAAGTATACCTCTCGCATATTGTGGCTGAGTGGTTGCCTGTAAACATGAGACAATTGCTACATTGTCTCATGATGCATATATCCACTAAACCGTCCACAGAGAAGCTAGGAAGTTACATATCAATAATGTCCAGTCCTTTGATTGGTGAGTTACAAGGGGGTGGTGTATCAGGGTTAGAAGGCTATTAAGGGTGCTTTGTTGGTGAAGACTAATAAGGATACTTTACCGGGGCAGATTATACCAAACAGTACTGTATTCTGTTGACTTACACAATTCTGAATTCTACTAAATCTGTAGGTATTGCTCCTCAACACCCAGCTAGCTGCTCTAAGCTTGTTGGTGTGCAAGGTATTATTGCTGTTTACAGGGCACAGTTTTATGGACTATCTACTGTGACGATTTGCTTTCTATGTGTTTGCTACTGCACAGGGCAATGCTAACCCATGCAAATTTGCAAAATTTATAGCAGCACAGAAAAAAAATAAAAAGTTAAGGAGTCCTCTGGCCAATAAAACAACTCTACTACAAGACCTTTTGTGCATTTCCCAGCTCAAACAGATCAGGAAAACACCTCCTACCACAAGATGAATAAACCCAGTCCTTCTAATGTTAAAACACAGTAGAAGAGATCCACAAGTACAATGCTACTACAAACTAATTGCAATTTAACAATCAAAGGTACTTAACTTTGTCTGGATGGCACTGGATATACATTAAACACTTTTAGAATGCAAGCTAGGACTGCAAGCTTCGCTGAGCTCTAGGAAGGTGAGCAGGAGACAATACATAGTAAAGGAGGTTTACTCAAGAACAGTGCTGGTTCTGATGTTAACTGTACCAACTTTAACTGTTGATTTTAATTGGCTTTAATTTTAGCTTTCTGTCAATATTTGCTTAATCTTAAATGTATCGGTTTTAAACTAATGTCTTTAAATTGGCTTTCTGGCAAAGTTCGCATAAATTCAGTATTGACTGGTGCACAAAATGGTGACACGCAGGTAATTTCATTAATTAACTTTTTAGCTTACAATGTTGTTATGCGAATGAGGCTTTTTGGCATATAGCTCTATGAATTCCATTACTATGTATCTCTGCAAGTGCAGCAATTCATGTCGGTAACTTTGTACCACAAGCTGTTGATCATACATACTCCCTGCCTCTGTCTGATCTTTCAAGTATGAGCTGGGTGCATGCGTAGCTTGACTGATACATTTTTGGTGCTGAGCTATTATAAGCCTAGGATATTAGCTACCTGAATTGCTAATATCTCATTGTAGTGTGTGTGGTTCACGCTTAAAAAATCTCAGTTTTATTGCTAAATCCTCATTCTGATTTAAGCTTAAGCTTCAGAAATGACAAGTTCTGTCAAAACTCAGGGCACTCCTCTCAACCTGCCTACATTGAAATAGGTACAAAGGCTCCTGAAAAGTAGGTACATCAGGCCAAAAATGTGGACATCTAATTACCATACAGTCTGAATACTGAATAGGATATTAGTCTTCCTACTTCAAGTAGGATGATAAGATTCTATTAGAAAAAACAAGTTCAAAATATTGTGAGTGACAAAAATATATGCATGTTATAAACAATGCAAAGTCATTTATTTTTTGCTTCTGAAAAAGGAAGATATCTCTCTCAACCTCTTACCTCAAGAAATGTAGACAAAGCATAATTATTTTATGAGGAACAAAGGCCCAAAAATAGGGACAGAGTTTAAATATTGCTCTTATAAGCTTTGGAAGTTGCTTGAATGGCAGAATTTACATTAACATGCATTTTTCTGAAGGATATAAAGTCCGAAACTCAAATGTATGTCATTATTTAGTGACTTCATTCCTCAGTGTGATTCGCCAGAAAACAATTCAAAAATCTGGACAGTCTGCAAAAATCTTGACAGTTGAGAGATATGAATGCATAACCTCCTTCTTCATATGATTAGTGACACCAGTATATTGGTAACGTAATCTGATTTTCTGTGTACTAAGCAACTTTAAAGTAATATATAGTGGGTGGTGAAATTGAGAAAAATCATGTGAAGGGATAAATCAAGCCTGAAAATAGGTACATATCACCAAAAACAGGTACATTATGCAAAAGGGTAAGGCAAGCCTAAAAATAAGTGTGTTCCTCTAAAATAGGTACAGTTGAGAGATCTGGAACTCGGGTAAGAATGGTGCGAGAGAGAATACCTTTGGCAGGCATCATGCTGGGGCAGGTTGGACAACATTGGTGCGGGTCCATTTAAAAAGGCTGATATTTTGACTGAGGGGATTAGCTATCATCCATGACAGGGTTTCCAGCACTACAGAAGTGACCATGATGGCCTGCAGAGAAGGCAAGAAGGCGTCTTGACCAGCTTGCTCAGTGGGTCACAGAAGGATGAGACTGCTGGTCAGAATTAAATATAATGAGTATAAATACTTCATTATTAATACAATATTTCATATATATTGAAATAACTAGCTCTAGGCAGACATTGTGGAGGTCAGTGGATAGTCTTGTTTTATTTTCTTGGAAATGTGCTCAACTGTAATGTAGTCTGTAATTGTTGTAAGTGCAATTTCTCTTAGCTACTGTCTCCTGCTACATTACCACATTTACAGTTTAACACATTTAATCAAGGTTGCTGTCAGCAATGTGTATAACTTAGTTATAAATGAAATAAAAGAAAAATTAAATGAGGCATTACATGTTTGTACAGGATTAGCAAATACCATTCCACTACCTTCATTGAAGATAATATGCAAATTTTTGATAATATATGGAGCATTTCCAAAACTCTTCATAACTTCTGCAAAGGAAACTTTCAAGTACAGCATATAGCTCAGTATGTGGGGGATTACTGAACTACAGTAAACTCTCAGTTAACCGGAACTCAAGCAACCAGCAATCTCTCATACACAGTCGCTTCTGCTTTCATACATGCATTCACTCACTCTTTCTCTCTCCAGTCTCTCACACATGCTCTCTTTAGCTTCCATACATCTCTCCGATCTCTCACATACAGTCACTTCTGCTTTCATACATGCATTCACCCAGTCACTGACTCCGATTGCTCATCGACACAGTCTCTTCTGCTTTCATACATACTTTCACTCACTCTTTCTCTCTCAGATCTCTCACACACACTTCCACGTGCTACTCTCAAACAACCAGAAACTACAATAATCCAGCATCTACCAATCCCCATGAGTGCTGGTTAACTGAGAGTTTACTTATTCACCTGCTTATTTGTCATGACATTTGCTGCTGCTATTCCAGTTTTGCAGTTAGTCCATTTCAACAAGACCAGATTCATGCAAGTATGGCTATTGACAATCTAAGATGTAGCATAATGTATAAAAAATGCAAATATTATGAAACAGTATCAGTACCATAGCATGCAATTAATTTAACCAATTCATTGCATATTGATAAAGCTACACATGTCTTTTAGTCATAGCCACATCTGCATGAATCTGGCCTTGCTGAAATGGGCAAACTGCAAAGTTACCATAACAGCAAAACATGACTATATTAAGACCCCCCCCTCCCCGAGGTACATGGTGCTCTTGAAAGTAACCTTTGCATTAGTTGAAAACTGTTTCTATAACCATTTTATTTTCACTGTGATACAGTCCTTACTTGCATTAAAGGTATACATAACAGTATAAATACAGTTCAATTCCTTTGCTGCTTAGTTGGAAGTCAGGAAAGAGAAAATCAAACTATCCTATTTGCTATTACTTGGTAGTTTCTTTGTAGTTACAAGGTTACATGTTAGACTTCCTCAGTAATTGCACTGAAAGCAAAACTGGGGTTCATAATATTTTTCATTTTAAGTACTGTGATCTCTATAATAACAGATATGGGAAAATATACAGCAGCATTCAATAAAGACAGTCAAGTAGTATTGATTTGCATTAATCTAAATGTATCTTTTTTCTTTTTCATCTCTACCATCATGTGATGACATAAAAAGTAACTGCCAGTAGTGGCTGGTCCCTCAAACCCATAAATATGGTTCCCTTCCAAAATTGTAGAAATAAAAAATCATCATCTTCTTTTGGCTGTTCCCATTAGCGGTTGCCACAGCGGATCATCTGTTTCCATTTCTTCCTGTCTTCTGCATCTTGCTCTGTCACACCAACCACCTGCATGTTCTCTCTCATCACATCCATAAACCTGATCTTAGGCCTTCTTCTTTTCCTGTTACCTGGTAGCTTCATCCTTAGCATCCTTTTCCCAATATAGTCAGCATCCCTCCTCAGCACATGTCCAAACCAACGTAATCTTGCCTCTCTGGCTTTGTCTCCAAACCTTCCAACCTGGTCTGACCCTCTAATATACTTATTCCTAATCCTGTCCATCCTCGTCACACCCAGTGCAAATCTTAACATCTTTAACTCTGCCACATCCAGCTCTAACTCCTCCCTTTTTGTCAATGCCACTGTCTCCAACCCATATAACACAGCTGGTCTCACTACCCTCTTGCAGACCTTCTCTTTCACTCTTACTGGTACTTGTCTGTCACAAATCACTCCTGACACTCTTTTCCACCCACTCCATCCTGCATGTACTCTCTTCTTCACCTCTCTTCCAATCTCACTATTACTCTGAATTATTGATCCCAAGTATTTAAACTCATCCACCTTTGCCACCTCTACTCCTTGCATCCTCACCATTCCTCTATCCTCTATCTCATTCACACACATATATTCTGTCTTAGTCCTGCTGACCTTCATTCCTTTAGAGCATATCTCCATCTCTCCAGGGTTTCCTCCACCCATTCCCTACTCTCACTACAGATCACAATGTCATCTGCAAACATCATAGTCCACGGGGACACCTGTCTGATCTCGTCTGTCAACCTGTCCATCACCATTGCAA
Source organism: Protopterus annectens (assembly GCF_019279795.1). NCBI lineage: Eukaryota > Metazoa > Chordata > Ceratodontiformes > Protopteridae > Protopterus > Protopterus annectens. The sequence continues at coordinate 1,580,045,660 of NC_056731.1, read as the reverse complement.
ATAAGAAAGGGCTCAGAGCTGATCCTTGATGTAATCCCACCTCCACCTTAAATGCATCAGTCACTCCCACCGCAGCCCTCACCGCTGTCACACTACCCTCGTACATATCCTGCACCACTCTTACATACTTCTCTGACACTCCCAACATACTCATACAATACCACAACTCCTCTCTAGGTACCCTGTCATATCCTTTCTCTAAGTCTACAAAAACACAATGCAACTTCTTCTGACCTTCTCTGTACATCTCCATCAACAATCTCAGAGCAAACATTGCATCTGTAGTCCTCTTTCCTGGCATGAAACCATACTGCTGATCACTAATCATCATGTTACATTATTAGCATTAATAAGTATGGTGGCTAATTAATTAAATCACTGCTATTAATATGTATGACAAATTCATGTATTATTATTACAGTAAAAAATGCAAATAAGACTCAGCCAAGTCTTCACTGGGTAATACCTTAAAACCTGTAGTGGAGGCCAGTAGAGAGTGCTGTGGAGAGGTGTTGGGGCCTGCGTCCTTAACCCCTTCAGTTGGTTCAAGGCTTACTCTACTGCTTGACGCTGACCATTGATCCGCCAGAGGCCTCACACTCCCACAGCATTGAGGTCCCTCCTCCAACTCTTAGTAACATCAGAACGGCGCTGGGGGTGAAAGTGGTAGCAATTTCATATATTCTGTTTCTTACCATCTGTTTGTCTGTATAGACCTTATTTTGTGTAGCTATTGTAAACATTTTATGTTTATTTAACCTTACACTGCATAACATTTGTTTTATTTTACTTTTAAACTGTACTTAACCGTATCACTTTTATCTCATTTCACTTTTGCAATGTACTTAACATTTTATTTTATTTAAACTGTTGCAATGAAATTTATGTGCTTATGTATTTCAACTTTTCTGTACTTTTGCCTTTGTACCTGTGTTGTGGCTGAAAAACAGTCTTTGAACCACTAGCTCAACTACCCAGTTACCAAATAGTAAATAAAAGTAAAATGGAGCTAAGGAAACTGAAAATGAATGCTGTTATATCCCTTTAATAGGAAATATGCCTTGTCACTGACAGAGAATTTTCAAATCCTCTGGACCTGCTACCATACCATGTAACATAGATAACCTAACATGACAGAACCTAGTCTAAGTTTTCATGAGTTTGTGGACCTTTTCTCACTTGTTCAGCCAGTCATAGAAGATGCAAATACTTCTTTGTGTACTCCAGTTACTTAAGCTGAACTAGCTACTGACTTCTTCAGAGTAAATCTCTGATAGCTTCCAGACCACATGTGCTGCCCGGTGAGGTATACAAGAAGCTCCCTCCACAGGTATTGGTGCTACTATGGCAGGCCTCCACTGACACCCAGAACAAATCTTATTGTCCTTTGTCTTTGAAAGAAGCCCTCTTTGGATACATATTAAAACCTGATAAGGACACTACCCATCTCCATAGATGCTGAAGACTACTGCTAATAAATGCTTACTACAAGATTTTTGTGGGATTATGGGCACCAAAGTTAAAACCATTCATGCGAAGTCTTATCCATGCGACAATGTTAGTTTTGCTAAAGGTAGATATTCATGGGTAATACTTTCAGAATACCTTGATTGGTGGAAGGATGGAGTCAGGAAAAGGAAAACTTAATAACCCCATCTATAGATGCAGGAAAAGTGCTTTACTTGGTAAAATGGAAATACCTGTTTCTGGGTCTAGAAAACTATTACCCCCCCATGCCTTTAATTGCCACCTTAAATAACATATAACAATGGTAGTCTTTAGCAATAAGACTAACACCTTCTTTTACTTTTAGGACAGAAGTGAGACAGATAGTTACGCAAGATCAAAACTTGCCTTAGCAATAGGAGGGACACATTTGAACCATTTTGATGGGCCCCCTCAGTTGATCCTCCTCATTTACCACCCTAACCCTCTTTCAGCTTACAGGCTTCCTAAATTTAAAACTATTTCAGATTAGGTATCAGAAATACTTGCTATTATTGTGTATTGAAAATAAAGCAATGTGTTTATTTATTAGCTTATGTTTTGTTAAAAGACATGTGAAAAGAGAAGTAAACAACTCGACTCCTGGACTACCCTAAGATGCAACATCTCCTGTAGCTCCTCTTTAGGTCCACATACATCAAGCAGGTACACTATGAGGGTCCTATTTGATAGATCACTGAGGGCCTCTGTCTCCATGGTGCTTCAACTGGTAGGTATATCCTGACTTACCAGTAAACATGTTTTCTGTACCTGGGTGGTAGATAGCTGGAGACTTACCCCTTGTCTGTCCCCATGCACTTCTTTTCTTTATTATATCTCTTTTCTGTCTCCTTTTTTTCCCTTATTTCTCTCACTTGACTCACGTCCTTCACATCCCATGTCCAACAACAGTACATCCTTCATGCACTTTGTTCTTTGTATATTACTTTCTCATTAGAAACATTATATTATATGATACTTTGACAATGAAGAACTCCTCTTGCCCATTATTTACTGACTGAATTCTTGTCTCGTGTCTGCTTATGCTACATATTATCACAAATTAATCCTCTGTAAGTATTGTTGCAGTAGCATCAAAGTGCATTATTTCTTTGGCTACATTTCTGCTTTGCTGAGCCAGAAAGTGGACTAGGTTGACCAGTGGTCTGCCTTGGTTAACAAACTAAATAAATAAAATAAATAAAAAACTTTGTAACTTAAGTGCTCTACACACTCCAGCATCTTTGTGTTTGCCCTGCATATAACATCAAGCAGACCATGTTATGAAAAAGTGGGCTCATTTTGATGCATGAAACCTGGTAAAATTGGGCTCCTCATGGTCCACTGCTCTCCCATGTCCAATGTCCTCAGATGCCAGGAAGTACTGGACAAATGAGTCAGTTGCATTATAATTAATGTTTGTGGGAAGACTGGGGGTCCAAAAAGAGTGCAAAAAATATCTAATCTGCATTATACTTCCTCATCTTATATTACCCCTTTCTTCCCTCATGGGCTTTCAAAAATCTCCAGTGTTTGAACTGAAAGGTTGAAGTTCTTAACCCAGTTCATTCTCAGACCTTCTTACAGTTAATTTATATTCACAACTGTTAAACTTCCTTGAAATTCTCAGAAATAATAGTAACAAAGTGCAGACTATGAACTGCTAGCACTGTGTGCCATACAAAAAGTGTTAACAGTAATACAGGACTAGCAGGGTTCTATTGGGCATATAGGTTAAACTGGCCTTAGATTGGCTCTGGGCAAGGCTATTTCTTGACCCCACTCTTATTCACATTAGCTTTAGAGTCCTTAGTAGGTTTACATTGAGCTGTCATTGAAGTACCATCCAAAACACAAAAGCCTCAACCCTTGAATAAGTGAACCTATTTATCCTGCTTAGAGATTCCATAAACAGAGTGTCCAAAATATGGCTAGCATTTTGACTACAAAATTAATACAGCTAAATCAATAATGCAAGCAAAATAGTTCAATTTGTCCTTACTCTTTGAATTGCAATTCATTTTTTTCTCTATGGAGTCACTGATTTTAAGTATTTAAGTATCTTGGGATCACGGTAACTCCATTTGCCTCTCAAGTCAAAGATCTCACTATCACAGAAAACTTACAGCAATATTTATAATGAAATCTCCCAGTGGTAGGAAAGGGTACTCCTTACTATGCTTCAGATTGCTCAGGTAAATATGATTCTATGCCATCAAATTTCATATATGCTCCAGCAGCTTCACTTTATTCTCACTTACATAGCTATATTGATGAGAAAACAAACTCCTTATCTAGAACTGGATGTCAGTAAAACTATGAACAGTGAAGGCTTTATACTATTGCCTAAATTCCATTGTTATCTTTCTTTTCCATGCCTAGCCTTAAGTCAACAAGCCTGCATTCTAAGAAGTGCCTCTTTCGATGTGGAAACATCTTAAGAAATGCAGCAGAATGTTATACAAGCCCAAACCTTACTTGTACAAGAATATACACCTCATATTGGGTGTAATGTTGCTTGGCTTATAACTGTGAAAACATAAGCCATTGCCAATATCTCACCACTGTTTAACTGATCCTTAAAGGAGTTATTTTCTCATCTAAGGCTTTGAGTGACTAGACTTTTTTGATCATTGCCTTAGATGCCATGGTAGACTTTTGCAGACAGTCAGGGAGTTCCCTCTATTAAATGATGGACCAACAGGCAGTATTTGAGTTTGTGATCAGGTCCTAATAAATAGTGTGGTTATCCATTCTGATGACCTCTAGGTGACTTACAGATTAGATGGTAGCAACCACTTTTATAAAGGGAAATTACCCTACTACTGGGCAATTTCCACCAGTGTGGTAAAGACTTAAAATTCATACTGGGATAATGAATATTACAAAAATATTTCCAGGATTCATAATATGGTGAAGGGTGAAACATTGTTGCTAGTCAAGACCTTTAATAGACACTCTAGCAGTAAACAGGTTGATGCATAAGTGAGAATGAAGAGAAGATACTGAAGTTCACTTTTAATATAAATTCATCACATCAGTGGAAATTATTTGCATGGAGATGCATTCATGGGAAGCTTCTTATTCCTAGAAAGATATATACAGGGCCGGATTCACGAAGGCTTGCACAGAGTCTAAGAGTAGAGTAAGACTCCATGCAGCCAACATGTCCACCGAGCGATCCAGGAACAGCTGGTAGGGGCGTGCAACAGAGCTCCTAAAATGAGTCTTACACTGACAGGGCTTGGATACGCAAATTACCTCACTTGCAGGTGAAAGCTATGCAAATGAGGTAAATTTGCAATCCAGGAAACCCGAACCTGTCCGAGTAAGAGTAGTGTTATTTGCAGAAATGTACTCAGTTGACAACTGAGTACCATTCTGCAAATAGCAAAACGGAGCCGTGACAGCACCAAATAAAGGTTGCATCCAGTTGAGGAAGCATGCCAATGGACAAATATACGGCCATTGGCAATGTTCACCGATGCAAAATAAAAATAAAAGTATTATTTTTTTATCCCGATCGCCGATGTTTAAGCATAGTGCAGCACCGCGCAAACATGCTGCGCTCTAAAAACCAGAAAACCAATAATTAAAATCCACAAATGTGGATTTTATTGTAATTCCTAATTTACAATGTAAGGGAATGGTAGGCCGAAGACAACATGGCTTCCAAGTAGAGGTTGCTAAGGGGGGAAGCTCAGTCTAAGAGATGTAACCAAGCATTAGTAGGCAATCCTATGCAAATGAGGGTAAGGATAGTGAATCCCAAGTTTACATAGCAGATGAGAACAGTCAGTGGAGTGTAGGAGTAGGATAAGTGCAGTATCAGAGTAGAAGATAGGTGACATCATGAGGGGGTATGTATGAAAGAAGTGAAGTTCATTGGAGCAGAGTGGCATGTGTTTGCTGTCAGTTACTCATCACTGGAAGAGGTGTGTCAACAGGTACCCTAGCTAAAATCAAGAAATTGAAGGTGTATGCCGTGGATAACACTAAAGTTTCTTGTAGAAGTGCTTGCAACGTGTTTGCGCATGGGTGCACACCTGTATATCCGAGTAAGACTGTGTGCGCGTGTACATCTGTGTGCGCGTGTTTAAGCCGGAGTAAGCATGTTTAAGGTTGTTTAAAGTTGTGTAAGCACGTTTGTGTGCGTTTTAGCAAGAATAAGCAAGTTTTAGTCCATGTAAGCATGTGTGCGTGCGTGTGAGCTGGTGTGAGTGTGTTTGCGCTTGTGTGCATGGCGCTGCCCCCCTGAGGAAACAGAAAGGGAAAAGGAAGCACAACAAATAGTAGGAAGTTAACCAGGGAGTACTAGTAGAGCTAGCAGGTGAAAACAATCAGAATCAGGCAATTACACAGGCAGTACACTAGCCCAGCCCAGCACTTAAAACTCTGCAAACAACATTCCACTATGTTTCTCTCAGAGACACTGCAACACTGCAGTAAGCTAATAGAAGTGAAAACTGAAAAAGCTTTACTGAGACAAAGAAATGTTAGGGGCTGCCATTGCTGTTATAAGGTGACATATGCAACATGCTGAGAGTGGTGACAATGCAAATGCTGCAGGACAACCCACAGTGAGGAGACGGAGAAGAGTGTACAGGCCCAGGGTAACCTATCAGGGGTTACATGAGCTGGAGATAGTGGAGCGCTATAGAGTGGACAGAGACCTCATGAAGCAAATTGTTGAGCTGTGCAGGCCACGCGTCACACACAGAACCAACAGAGGGGAACCCATCCCAGTGGAAACCAAGGTATGTGTTGGCCTAAGTATATTAGCAACAGGTACCTTCCAGAGACCAACTGGTGATATGATGGGGATATCACAGGCATCAGCATCCAGGGTACTGCACCAGTTCCTGGATGCCATTTCAGCACATGTGGGTGATCATGTATATTTCCCCAATTCCCGTGAGGTATTGGCCAGCAATATGTGTCTCTTCCAGCAAATAGCGGAATACCCTGAGGTAGTGGGTGCAATAGACTGCATGCACATATGCATCAAAGCACCAGCCGGTGAGCGGGGTAGGGTCTAATTTAACTGCAAGGGCTTCCCCCCCATCAACTGCCAGGTTGTGTGTGATGCCCAGGGCATAATACTGAATGTGTGTGCTGGCTGCCCTGGAAGCTACCATGATTCCCATATCTGACATTTGCCAATGGGGACATCCCTCATGGTCACCTAGTGGGGGATGCTGGCTATGCACTGGAGCCGTGGCTGATGACACCCATCAGAAATTCATACACACCTGAACAGGAACGCCATAATGAGGCACACGCACAAACACAAAATGTAATCAATCGTGTATTTGGGCTGCTGAAGTCACGGTTCTGGTGCCTGGACACATCTGGTGGAGCCTTGCAGTACTCACCAACTACATGTACCCAAATTGTCATGGTATGTGCTATGCTACATAATATGATCCTGCGAAAACAGCTGCAGCAAGACCAGCATAGGCCCGGGCCAAACAGCCCCCCACCATTGCCAAGGCCATCACAGGCAGAGCGTGACTCGGAGGAGGAACAACCTGAGCCTGCCCCTGTAGGCAGAAGGAGGCGTGCCCAGTATGCTTTGGCCTTGGCAAAGAGGCAACGCATAGCACATACACTGGCTCAGTAGGAACCATGGAAATGATACCTCTCTCTGACTCGTACATATAGTAAAAGGGATGCCTAACTTGACACTACCTGCTTTCAAACATGTATAGGGAGTGTAGTAGGTCCATCCGACATAGGCAGCCCTGCAGCACCATCTGAGGCATGATTGCCATGTGTTAAGCAATATAAAGCAGTGCTAAACAGCTTTTACCACCATTTAGTATATGTAAACAAAATTGCACACACCAACTAGCACAACTGTGGTCAATGTTGAGCAATATTTGGCAACGTTCAGCAATGTTGGTTAACGTTGAGCAATGTTGGACAAGCTTGGTCTAAGTTGGGCATAGCTGAACAAAAGCCAACATGCTTGTATTTGATGTACTGGCCCTTAAGCAGCCTGGATGTATGAAAATATAAAGCAGTGACAGGTCTCAAACCCAGGATATTGTGCACTATAGTCATAGTACTGAACCACTAAACCATAACAGTATTTCAGTGGTCAACCTGTATGAAGAAATGTTGGTAAGTCTATGCAAAGTATCTCATGGAAACCCAGCAGGCACAGCATAATCCCTGTCTAGATATGACACAGAGGTGAGCCCTGCAGTAAGAATAGAACCTGATTTTCAACACACATATAGTATAAATGTTAACATTGGTCATGTTCACACACATCAACAAATGTAGTGGACCTCAGACAGCAACATACTGAAAGGTCACACTGGGCATGCTCACACACTTGAATAAATGAGACAAATGTCAGGCAACAAAATACGGAAAGGCTGAACTGGGCATGCTCACACACTTAGGCCATGTCTGAGAACAGCATTGGGCTACACATATCCGGCAGTTGCATGTGTTAACCCAGGAACCTCTCACTATTCATTAATCCGCCCTGTGCACACAGTTATATGACAACAGATAACCCTGTCATAATCAAATATGTTCTGTAGATACTTAGGTTGTTCATAGAAAGTGGGAAAGCAAAGAAGATAAGAAACCTGCAATCAGTATCATCAATAAACAATGTACATCCCGAACATTATCATAGGTTCAGAGGTTGATACTAGGCTATCTGCCATAAGACATGTATAAGCCTAGCCAGAGTGTGTTTGGCTTTCGCAACCCTGTTAGATTAGTACACTGTGCCTGTGAATAGTAGGTCACACAAGATAGCCCATTTATGTTTAGTCTCTTGTGCCTCTGTCTAGCAGGGACCCAGAAGATATCTCAGGGGTAAACATACGATCACCCATCCACTTGTCAAGATGTCTCCTGTAGGTGGTCAGTGGGGGGCTCTGCCTATGCGGGACTGGGATTTCATTCCGGAGTGAGTGGAGCCTCTGGGATAAGAACCTGTCCCTCCAGCATGTCCTATTAACATCTGTGCTGAGGTTTACGTCCCTGGAGTGTGTAGCTCCAAGGGATTCGGATATCCTGAGGTGGAGAATGTCCATTAATTCTGGGTTGGACATGGCTTTAAACAACAGCCACAGATCACATCCGAGTAGGCGGTAAGCAACTGAGTAGAGCTGGGCATCTGTGTGAGTCCCTAGATCTGCTTGTTGAGGTACTTTTGTGGCCATTACAGTTGCTGCAGGTGTCGGGTAAGGTACATCCCAAATGGGGCATTGTATCCAGGCATGGTCTTGATGAGTATAGGGGCACAATGACCTCACTTGATCTAGATGTGAAACCTTATGGGATAAGGTGGGCTATATAGAAGATCTGTCTAACCACTTTGGCAATGTGATTGTCAAAGGCAAGAGTACTAACAACTCATGTCCCCAAATCCCTAACAACTCCTACCATACGTAATGGATTACCACCTATGTGGTAATGTGTGGGAATGTTGTGATTCCCAAAGGGGATGACTATGCATCTAATGGCACTTAGCTGTAGGCCATGGCTCTGGCACCAGTCATCCATCTGTGTGAGACCCTGTTTGAGGATGCTTGTGCCAGCTGGAGAGTTGATTATGGCACCCAGTTTGCAGTCATCTGCAAACATGGTCAACCATATCCCTCCTGTATAACCACAATCCACATGAAGGCAAGACAACACAGCGATAATAACAGCAAGAAAATAGCGTATACTCGTTTATTATCCGCTTTTGTAACAAACTTCCTCAGAATAAACACATCTAGCAAAACCTCTTTCATAAATACTAATACAAAGTCATGTGATTAATTGAACAATTAAATTCAAAAAATAATAAAGTTCCTTAAAACCTCTTAAAAACTTCTCTATTTTTAAAACACAAAAGTCATCAATTAATTTATTATTTGTTAGTTATCTCTGAACAAAGTGAGAATAAATTAAACCTCCAGCTTTGTTTACATTTAATTTTCGCTGTTTTAAGAAACACTTAATGTTAATGGTCTCATTGAGACCCGGGGCAGTATCAGATTTTAATTTTATCTGCCAGTGTGTTTCTCTTTGCAGAAGATAGTTTTTGAAATCACCTTCCCTCAAGTCCTTCTGACCCACTTCTAAAACAGAAAATAAAAATTTACTGAAAGATGGGCAAACTAATGAATGCTTGAAAAGGGCATTCTTTTCATCTTTAGATTTTATGGAGTATAAATGCTCCCTAATTCGGGTTTTTAGCTCCCTAGTAGTCATCCCTATGTAGAACGCAGTGCAGGTTGAACATAAAGCAATGTAAATAACCCCACTGGTGCTACAATTCACATAACCTGGGACCTCCAAGGTCCTATTAAAAGTACTAACTGAAATATAGGGACCCGTGGAAATGAAACGGCAGATGTTACATTGGTTACAGGTGTACATGCCTCTCTTGTGGGACACAAAATTAAAACTCCTACCCTGTTGGTTTTCTAAAATCCGTTTTAAATTAAAACTATTTTTTTGGACGAACATAGGTTTTTCTCCCAGGGTATGGAAAATGTCCTTATTTCCTTTTATAATTCCCCAGTTTTTGCTGATAATGTTTTGAATGTTCCAACAATCTGAGCTCATCTCCAAAGAACAAATTAAATTGGCATTCATCTCCTTGTCAGTATCGTTCCTAAAAGAAAAATCCACATCATCAGTTTTCAAATTTAATAGTGGAAGGTATTTATCGTCCCTTTTGGACCAAATATCAGCCCTGGTCCTACCAAGGATAGATTCGTCATAACCCCTGTTAAGAAATAAAGAGGTAATGAAGGCAAATTCATGAGTCAAGTCCGCGTCTTTAGAAGTCATGCGGCTTGCTCGAATAAACTGCCCTCTGGGAATGTTATTTATAATGTACTTGGGATGCCCACTTCTGTAGTGTAGGTACCCATTGTTGAATGTCATTTTCCGGTAAATACAACTATGTAGTCGGTTTTCCACAAAATCCCATTTGAGGGAGACATCCAGAAAATTGACATTCAACCCTTCCGTTCCATTAGTAAATTTTAAATAGTCCGAAAGGGAATTAATATCAGTATGAAACTCATTAACGGTAGTAGTGTCCCCATTAATTATAAAAAATAGGTCGTCCATAAACCGACAGAAAAAACAAATGTTATATTTACCAGCCAGGACAGGGAGGAATTGTTTTTCCCACCAAGACATAACCAGGTTAGCAAATGCTGGTGCTGCTGAGGAACCCATGGCAACCCCTCTTTTTTTGCCGGTAGTATGTCTTCCCAAAAAAAAAAAAAGTTGTTCTCTAAAGTGACTTCTAATAACCTACATATAAGAGAAACCATGTCGTTAGTAAAATTGGAACAGCTAATGGTTAGAAAATTCCGAATAGCTTCAACCCCTTCATGATGGGTTTATTTTGGTTTTCGGACATATCCCTCCTGTATTAGCCTGTATGTCAAAGAAATATATACTGAACAAGAGAGGTCCCAGGACTGCGCCTTGTGGGATGCCACGTGTAACTGGTGTATAGTCAGACATGGCAACTGCAATACTGACCATGTGGGTGCTATCCCTGATTCAGTTAGCAATTCATCTTGTGACAAATGTGTCGATATCGAATCTGGTGAGCCTATGTATAATGGCCGAGTGGGGTATTGTGTTGAAGGGTTTTGCGAGGTCCAGGTAGGCTGTGTGGACAACCTTCCCTATGTCTATGGACCTGGTAACTGTTTAAAGAAGTTGAACAGGTTCAAGAGGCAAGATCTGCCCACAACAAAGCCGAAATGTGGAGGATCCAGTGTCTGTAGGTTCCTGATGTCTATGTGTATGAGTTCCATGACAATATGCTCCATAGCTTTGCAGAACAGGCTAGTTAGGCTTATAGGGCAATATTGTCCAGGGTCTGTTGTGGCACCACCTCTGTGGAGTGGGACCACTGTTGCTGTATGCCATTCCTTGGGTACATATCCTGTAGTAACTCTGATATTGAACAGTAACTTAATGTAAGGGTTACGTTCATCATGAAGCTCGTGTAAGACGCAGGCTGGGACACCGTCTGGTCTCTGATGCTGTGTTGTCTGCTTTGGAGAGGGCAGCACTCACCTGTTCATTTGTGATGTCAGGGAGGCTACACTCTGTTGGGATGGACAGTTGCTCTTTAGTGGGGATGGGGGGGAGACATTTGCACTGAACCTGTTTGCCAGGATGTTGGCAATGTCTGTGGGTTCAGGGTATGTTTAGTCAGTATGCAGTAACTCACAGCATATCTGTGAGTTTCCACCCAGGTTCCTGACATAACTAAAGAAGGCCTTGTGATTGTCCTAAGTGTCTGGTGCAATTTTCCGTTAGAAGCAGGCCTTAGATGAATTCATGAGTGATCGTACCTTTTTGCTAGTACTGATCAGAGATGCCTTCCCTTTTTGGGATTGTGCTCTATCATGTAGTAGCTTCCTCCTTTTATTGTATATCTAATTAATGGCCAGGGTCCACCAGACAGGTCCCCTGCCTTTGGAGGAGTGAGTCTTGTTGTTATTTGGGAAAGCGTGATCCATGCATTCCAATAGGTGTCCATAGAATGCGTTTGTAAAGGATTTAGCGGTCTGAGCCTGTCCCAGGGTCTTTGAAGGATACCACCTTGGTTTGGAGAAGTGTGACATTTGCTTTTGAGAAGTTCTTCACCGAGATTACCTAGGATGGGGGTGGGGACGGGATATGGATGTCCAGTGAGATAAATGTATGGTCTGACCTTACCAATGAGGGGTATACCTCTGGTGTGAACATAGAGTCCCCCTGTTGGTGATGATCAGGTCCAATATGTTTTCCCCTCTTGTGGGTGTGGTGACCAGTTGTGCCATAGCATTTGAGTTTAGAAATACTAGCAACTGTTGGGCGAGGGTGTTGGAGCTTGAGTAGTATTCCCAGTCAATGTTTGGGTATTTGAAGTCACCCAATATAATGGTGTTTGGGGAGACCTTCATATTCTCCAGTGTACCCAGGAAAGCTGAGTGGGGTTCCTGAGTTTGGGAGGGCGGTCTGTAGCAGGCTACAAACTGAAAGGCAGTTTTGCCCACTGTTAGTTGCACATGTATGGTCTCTGATGCTTCGTGCAGTGCTACTAACCTGGAGGTGTGTGTATCTGTGATGTATATGGATACTCCCCCTATTTGTGTTGGCCAGTCCGAGTCTTGTGGCCAAAAAGCATGGTATGAAGTATAACCTGGTAGTGCTGGTGTGCTTTCGGGAGCCTGAACCAGGTTCTGTTACTGCACAGATATCGACATTCTCCATATTGAGGAGAGTCCTGAGTGCTCGCATTTTGAGGGAAGACATCTGGTGTTGAGCAGCATTACCCTTAGTTTCTTTTACCTTGTAACATCTATGGAGGTGGGTTTGTCTTTTGAGCCTCACTTAAAAAAGGCACTATGGGGTGGCAAGAGCCTTAGCCAGTATTCGAAAGTCCAGGGGTGACAGGTGCAAGCTGTCCATAGCAAAGCTACTTGGCATGTCGAGCATGTCATCCCAGGCTGACAGACACTGGATCCCCTTTGAATGACACCAATATGTTAGCCAACTGTTAAAAGTGATCAGTTTGTCTGTATACTGTGACATCATTCTTGGTGAGGGTAAGATGCTACACAAGGTCAGGGTCATACTGGCCTGGGCTACATGATCAGAGAGCTCCTCTATGTCTCTTGTCATGTAGTCCAGGGAGGAACGTCTGAGGTTATTCGCACCAGCATGGACAATGATGGAGCCATTTCTGTACTTGCTTTGGAGTGACCTGAGTGCATGTGTTATGTGGCAGATCCTGGCACCCGACAGACAGCTCAAAGTGACCATCTCCTTGTTCAGCCTGGTGAGTGGGACGTCAGTGTGTCTGACAATAAGTGTCACCTATTACAAGTGTATTAGGTGTGTTGTTTAGCCCTAAGGGCAGTGACTGTGTGGCACACTAACTTTGTGAACTATGTGATATGTGGGTATTGTTGTGGGGTAGCAGTTGTTTGTGTGTCTGCTTTGGAGGTCTTTGCTGCTTAGGCAGAGTTTATTTGTAGCCTCCGAGTATGTTTTTGTGTGGTAATGTAGTTTGATTGCTGTCGCTATAGGTCTATGTGAGACTGGATTTGTGGTGTGTGTGGTTACCTTCACCACCTGATAGACTGTGCCAGTCATGGGTCAAGAGAGCTCAGCCTCCTGTATGTCTATATAGTTGCATCTCTCACATATATCTGAGTTTGTTGGGAGGAGGAGAGGGTTGTCTGTGTACATAAGGCAGTTGTAACATTGCGTCAAAATTCCAATATTCACCAGCTGGACTGGAGAGTACACACGAAACTGACCTTTGGACATGCCAGGATATTATGATGACATACACTGTTGACTGATCACAAAGGATCAGTAGGGTATTAAGTGTGTAAAAGAGTATAACAGGGGTTTAGTGCTTAGGTTTGTCGGTGTTTTGGAAAGATTATCTGCGAAGGAGTCCAGACTGAACCATGACACCTCCTTCAGCTATGTCATAAATAGCAATGTACACTCATATATGTTCTGAGTCAGGGCCAACTGTACCTGACTGACAATGCCGACATCCTGTCAGTTAGGCCCATGTATACATACCACCTTCCACTGGCAAAAGGCCCTATCATCATACCAGGAGATATCACATGTAGAATGGGTAAACAGCTCCCCCCAAAGCCGAAAGCATGGCATCAATTGGATTACATTGTTTCTCTATATGTGTCATGAGTGAACTACAGAACAAACAGTCCTTGCACCTGAACAGTCTGTTGAGCCTCACCCTCTCTACAGGATCTGAAACAGTTGAATGTGTTGCAGCAACATATGGCACTCCCCACAAGTGTTGGTGCACAACAGACCATGGGAAGTATAGTCCAATAAGCCTATGAAGTCTGATCTGCAAGGCCATGGAGTCCATCATGACTGAAGTCATAAACAGAGCTATTGGAAGCCGACAAACACACAACCCTAACAACTGTGGTATGTTCATGGGCAGATCATGGTTCCCAAACATGCTAGACTGTTTGCAAGGCAGCCACCCAGGACATACATCACTGAACGGAGCTACACACGTCCCACATAGACTTTGAATAGCCCTTTATCAACATCCCAGACACATGTCGTATCCACAAAATCAACAATCTGTGCATAAATATGTGCTGTCATATGAAGGAATGGCAATTTGTCCACAGATAGATCACACAAGCTAAGAATTGTGCGGTCCTGTTCAAGCTGTTAACACCTGCTGACCAACATGGTTCATTCCTGGGATTGCATAAAACAAAGTGTACACAGATTACCATGTCCAGTCTGATGATGTCAGCATCCTACAAATATAGCAGGAGAAAAGAAACCACCCACTCAAGCATATAGTGCGTCATGTTAATGCGTATCTTTCTAGTATCATAACATAGTTAGTTAGGGGTTCGAATCCTGCAATTGCTGACTGTGTATGTGTGTGATTTCCTTTGAGAGGAGTGCCCTTTTTGGAGACTGGGAAAACACATTAAAAGAGGTACATTCCTCTTTGGAAAGTCTGATGATGTCAGCATCCCACAAATACAGCAGTGGAAACCAAAACTCCCAGTAAAGCATATAGCGCGTCATGTTAATGCATATCTCTCTAGTATCATAACATAGTTTGGTAGGGGTTTGAATCCTGCAATTGCTGACTGTGTGTTGGGGGGGGTATGTGTGTGATTTCCTTTGAGAGGAGTGGCCTTTTTGGAGACTGGGAAAACACATTAAAAGAGGTACATTCCTCTTTGGAAAGTCTGATGATGTCGGCATCCTACAAATGTAGCAGTGGAAATGACCATCCCAGTAAAGCATATAGCGCATCGTATTAATGCATATGTCTCTAGTGTCATAACATAGTTAGGTAGGGTTTGAATCCTGCAATTGCTGAGTGTGTGTGTGTGACACTGTTGGTCAATGCGGTGTGGGTTTTGCTTTTACTATGGTATGACATATCAGGATTAAAACAGTATGTGCATTGCACACATCAGGTATCTGTGTGGCAAATAAATATATGTACATGTGGCCTCAATTAGTACATAGGTGTGAAGCCTGCATACTACATGAATACATTTGTTACATTTGACAGATTGTGCCGCTGCTTCTCAGATCGTAGGTCACATATGTATGTATGTGACAAGGCCGGCCACTGTAGTGATCTGTGGCCAAGGTCATCTGTGTCACACACACCCATGACAGTTACTATAGACTAGTGTGAGTGAGGGTACATGTCTGGGGTATATGTCAGACATGTTCATACACAATAAAGTCTGGCAATAATGGACAGTCATTATAGGTGTACAACAGCCTTGTGGATATGCATACAGGCCCCTAATTTCTTATGTGATACACCGAGGGACTCCACAATACCTTTGGATATGTGGATACCAAAGGACAGATGACATAACACTTGGCTGTATGTACACTTTGGTACCCGACATACATGTTGGGGGCTACCACCTATGTGGTACTGTCGGGATAGTATGTATAGTAAATGTGAATGACTATGCTATAGTTGGCTTGGAGCTATACAGCATGTGTTGGACAACAGGTATCTGTCTGTATGATACCCTTGTGTAGGATATGTGTCCCATCCAGAGAATACATTGTAGGCCAATGCATGCATTTCCAGATGTGGAGGGACATATCCCTAGTGTGTTTGCATGTACCTGAAAGGGCTATATGCCAAACAGGTGTAGTCCCAGGAACGGGTGGCGGTCATTACCACTGGTTACTGTTATAGTATAGTACCGGAAGGATCCAACTGTTACTGAGTTCCCTACATCTGTGTGTCAGTTGTCAGGACATCATCTAATGATTGGTTATAGTCAGGCTGTTGAGGTTGTGTATACTACCAGAATGCAAAACATTGACAGATAGTAACAGTATCACCCACAGCATAGTGTCAAACCATGTCATACACACACGTGTACCCATGTTAGAACATATCTGTAGTAGAATGCATACTGGCCACCGAGAGATACTATGAGATGTTACCACTGTGTAATACAAGGTATGTCACACGTCCCATGTGTCCACTATGGTCGGACAATACATACTCAGACTTAACACTGGTGTAAACAATACTACATTGACAATCATAGCTTTGATGTATCATGCCTGCTCAGATATACCTACAAGGATATCATTACACTTTCCTGTTGACAACATGATAACATTGCTACACTGCTGTAATGCCACCCTGTGCATCAGTACCATATTAGCCTGTTCCTGCATCAATGTTACAGATGACAGGAGGTGGTACAGGTTTCATCATATGCACAGGGTGTGTTGTTGGTTTGCCAGAGCCCGACATTAACCCATCCAATCGACATGTGTGTGTGTGTGTGTGTGTGTGTGTGTGTGTGTGTGTGTGTGTGTGTGTGTGTGTGTGTGAGGGACAACAGTACAGCATGGGCCAATGTTGATGTAATGTGTGTGTGTATGTGTGTGAGCCCTAGTTGTTTGGTTAATGTGTGTGTGTCTGCATGCACACAGCTCCACCATGTGGCTGCCATATACGGGAGGTTGTGGGACAGCCACAGACTGTACCTGCCAGGCTGTACAGATCATTGTCTCTGGGCATGGACACGGTACCTGTGCCTGGCAGGGGAGCTACGGACAGTATCGGGTACCAAGCCTGACTGGGTACTATCATCAGAGGCAGAGGTATGTCGACTGGACCCATGTCCCTGCTGGACTGGCCAGAGCCACATGCACATGGGCTACTAGGATGGTCAATCGACAGGCCAGCCCCAGCATTGCTTGGGCTGGTACTGCCACTACGGGAGCGGCTGTGATCTGTGGGTTGTCTGCGACGACTGCCAGCTGTTGATGTTGCTGGCATACATCTGTGTCGACGTCTCAACTGTCCCGCATGGTCCTGGCTCATGGAAAACACATTGTGGAGGGCATCTAATGTCTCCTCCCAATGTCTATCAATGACCTCGGTGTAATTACGGATGGCACCGGCAAGGTCACAGATACTGTCATTGATAGTGGTGTAATGGGCCCTCTGCACCCTTCGTCCCTGTCTGGTGTACTGTTCCATACGTGCCTGTGCCTGCATTACAGCCCGGAACATACTTGAGGTTATAAGACCTGTGGGGGCACATCTGCCAGGGGTATTATGACCAGCGGTGCTCCCACGAGAACCCCTGGACATCACCTATGTGGTACAATTCCAGGAATCTGGGTATGGCTGCTGTGAGGGGAAGATGTGCCATGGATACCACACTATCCTGGTTAATGCCAACTGCATGCTGTCCCTCGGCTAAGGCCATTGGTGATGAGGGATGTTTTGGCAGTATGAGTGTGCACATAGATGGGGTGGAAAGCTGTGTACTGTCGATTGGTGGACCAACAACAGACCCTGTCATACCTGCCTGTGCCACAATACATGTATCATCATCTCCACTATTTGTGGCAGTGACTTCAGGTTCCCTGCTGCATTCAGCCAACACAACCTCAGCACCTGTGAGAGGAAGACAGGAAACAGACTTTACAATCTGTACATGATGTTATCACACATGCACACATGCACACATGAACACATGCACCCATGCACACATGCACACATGCACACAAATACACTCCTCACTACAGCAGATACACACACACACCAGCAATCCAACATATACTCAATAGTGGTTGAAGGTGGGTGACAGTATCACAAGGCAAACAGTCACCTCACACATGTCAGCATGCAGAATATGTGTTGCTCAAGACCATGCAGTGCAAGTGTAGACAGCCCTAGTTAATAACAGTATACATGGCTTTGATGCATGTGTGTAGTTGTTCAGTCATTGGCTACACCCTGGAACACAATGTGTACAAGGACACAACATTGCTGTGCAAGTATTATCAGCTCTGCAATGTCCTGTGCACCATCACTCACAGGTATACATGCCATGGCTGCATGTGTTATCTGTGTGTCACATAGATTTCCATGTCTGATTACAGTGTCTGTGTCTGTAGCAGATAATAGTGGGCACAGGTGTAGCACATGCATGCTATGTACACACACGGGATGAGTGGTGCATGTATATGTGATGGAATACCAATGCTCGACATGGCCATTGTACAGTGGTTATGGTGAGTGTGGGACATATTGCAGATATGTCGGTGCCAGCCATGACATGGCATGCTACACAACTGCAACATTAAACACCACACATACCCAATGTGTGTCATGTGACCTATACACCCAATAGCATTCCAGGACATGTATGTGTCACTTTGCACAGATGGTGACTGCTATGCATATTTTATATAGTTGCATATGTTTGCACACACAACATGCTATGCATATTGTGTATAGGTGCATATGTTTGCACACACACACAACATTGAGGTGCAAAGCAATGACTGCTATGTGTAGTACTGTGGTCACTGTAACTGGATGGGGTGTCGTACCATGAGCCATCATCATCATGCATCATGTGGTCACTCAAGGCTACTAATGTGTGACAGACCACCGCCTAGCATGCTGTACCTGAACTGCAGTGCCGTGGCTACATTCACAATTACACAGCCACTTTGTACATGGGTGTGTGAGGTGCCCAATAGGGAGCATTGCCTAACATGACTGTGTTATGTGTTGAAGAGTGTTGCACAGCCCCATGATAGGCCTCTACCCCTCAGGTATATCATGTGTGCTGTGTGGATGACATGTGAGATACTGAAGTGTGACCTTACAGCGGGTGTGTGGTTACGCCATGTGTAGCATGTTGAGGTGTACTGCGTATGACAAACGTGTTATGTTGTGTACAGCTGTATCAACTATGCCTATCCAATGTGCAGTATGGTGTTGCCACAAGTGTGTCTGTTGCTCTGTGTATTGCATGTGATTGAGGCAGCTACTGACATTACTGAGATGTGCAACGTCTTACAGCAAACATGCACAGCATGCATTATGCATAGGTGTGTTACGTGTAGATGGCCTACACCTCACCTATGACATGCACATTTCATTACCAATATTGAAGTTATAACACACTCACCAGCATGGATCGTCTGCCCTGCTGTCACACTAGAGGGACTTACAAGAATATGAGAGAGTTCGTCAGTGGCCACAACTTTGGCATTGCTAGTGTGGGTTTGCTAAACTACAGTAGAACAACAGTTGACAGTCACAGGTGTACAGATAATATTCCGAATATCAGTATTGCACAACACTAGGCAGCACAACTGCTAAACACACAGTACACATCTCACATATGCATAATCTAACAATACAGGTAACTGTAGTCTACAGATATGACATGTTACCTGCATGCTCCATGTCAACATGCTGGGTGGCTCCAGCCTCCATGACGACACATGTCTGTGACAGTTGCTGTTGTTGGCCAGGAGCCACCATGCTTAGGAGCAGCTCCTCCACTCTGGTGAGGGGGGATGAATGGCCAACCCACCACCTGTGGCAAGCTGCTGTCTATGGATATCAGACGAACGCCACTGGACATGTCTAATTACATCACTGCAGTGGTGGCGTACCTGCTCAAATGTCTGGTTATGCATGCCTATGTCATTTACCCGACGAACAAGATCTTGCCACAGTGCAGTCTGCTCATGCTGGTGCTGGCTGCTTCTGGAAAAGAGCAGGGAGTAGTGCTGCACCAGGCTGTGGTGGATTTCCTGTTCCTCCGCTGCTGTGTAACAGGGATTACGTTGGTGGGCCATCAGCCTGAAAGAGAAATGAACAATATGTGTGAGCGAGTCCTGTGGCACACTTTACACCCTTAACTACAGATATCACTTAACTGCCATATATAGCATCCGTTTGTCTGTCAGAGGATACACACGTTCAATACCACATATTGGTGCTCAGGCCACAACTGACTGACAGTGCCTGGCACACTCTATATATCAAACCACTATACAACAGTACCCGGCACACTGTTTGTGATACAATGCACAACCTCACCACAGGGGCATATATCATGCTAATGCACAAAGAAAGATGTCATCCATTGCAATGAATGTAAAGTACAGTTACAGTAGTACCAGTAAACCACCCTAGTCATTGATGCCATACCCCTGCCTAACATATGTGCACAGTTGTTAATATAGGTGGCATACTGCTGTAACAGAGTATATATGTTGCTAGATACACATGTATACCCTGTAACACATATATGATTGCGGGCATGGTACATTCATAATTACACACACATCAGGCAAAAATACAACACACCAATGTATGCCAACCCAGATGAGCTTTACCTGTGTACCATGCAGTACTGTGTGCCACTACTTACAAAACCTTATGCCTGAGGTATGTAATCTGTGCAGACTACAAGAAACACACAAGACAGTGTTTGCAAGCAATGTGAACATACACCATACTGTGCTGTTTAGGCCTACAGATTCAGGTAGTACTACAGTTCATATGGGAGTTGGATTCACCAGCAGTACCACTCACTAAGCATACATGTATTGCTTTAGCCTACAATGGGACACCACAGTCGTCAACAAGGAACTATGTCACAACGTATGCCATACTACTATGTCTGCCTAGCAATAACATACACATTTTTTGCTGGCCTCACAGCTAGGGCACACACTACCATGTCAGATACAAATTCACACTAAGCTATCACACCTTTACAGACCTTGCACACATTCAGCATTACACTCATTCAACCTCACATAGCAGGTATTGCATTGAGTACATGTGTGTGTGCATCATGTCATAGTTAGGTAATACGCTATTGGCCCTAGGGCCTAGAGCAGCCTAGCCATATGCTATCCTGGCCTTTGACACACATGTAATTTGATTTTACTTGCCCCTGTCAACCAGAACCACAGAGGTGATTCCCAGGGTTTATTACCTATCTCCCAAACAATCATCAGGGGTATTTATGACAACTGCTAATGAGGAGCCTTGTTTGCTATTGCTAGGTGGTTTATTCCAGAGTATGGCATATCTCTGAGATAGGAACCTATCCCTCCAGCATGTGCTGTTTAGTGAGCTGACGAGGTTTAGGGCCCTAGAGCGTGTAGCCCGGAGGGATTGTGATATGTTGACATGGTGGTTGTCAAACAGCTATGGGTGTGACATACCTCTGTATGTCCGGTAGAGGTCACCTCTGTGTGGGGGGTATGCAACACAGTCTAGCTGTGGTTTTGTGAGTCAGTCTGCATAGGGCATCTGTTTGAGGCCAGTATTACTCTTTGTGAGGTATGTCTGTGGCCTTTCCACTTGCTGTAGTTGTCATGTGAGGTACATACCACATGGGGCATTGTGATGAATAGAGGGGAACACTGACCTATATTTCCATAGATGACACACATGTTGTGATGACACGTACCACATAGACAGATTACAAGACTAGTATGGCACTGTGATTATCAAAGGGGAGGCTACTGTCCACCTGTGTCCCATGTTCCCTTATCACACCTTCAGTTTTAGGTAGATTTCCACCTATGTGGTAGTTAATGGGTACAGTGTTTTGGAAAGCAGGGATGGCACTGCAGTATCGACACTAGTTTTCAGTCCATGCCTTGGTCACCATGCACCTGTTGCAGTACATATGACCCTGTCTCTCTCTCTCTCTCTATATATATATATATATATATATATATATATATATATATATATATATATATATATATATATATATTTATATACATATATATACACATACATCTAAACATCCATTGCTGTACATATAGATGTACATATAGGCACATGTACAGTCCACCTTTCATGGTGGGGATATCAATCATGCGACAGTTGTGAGATATACAGTTATGTAATAATATTGCACAGTGTTGTACAGAATGTATTTTGGTGTCCTCAGCCCATGTAGCTTTAGCAGGCCTCACTGACTGTAACACAGCAGATCTGACAAATCAGTCCCACAGCGTTTAACCACCACATGACATATACCAGCACTGCATGCTGTTTTCTATGCCACACACTACAACCTACATAGATATATGCACATAACAACCTTTAACAACATATATATGTTCACCCTTCACTAACAGTTGCAGTATGTCCCTTGCCCTATGTACATGTGCAGATACATATAGATACTTACTGCTGCCACATATGGATGATTTACAGTGTATAGAGTACTCTTCAAGAACATCTACTACATGCTGGCAAATACATACGAGTTACATACCTTACCTTTGTATTTCTCTGCTCTGTCTGTTGTTACTGTTTTTTTTTTTTTTTTTGGGGGGGGGTTCTCTGTCTGTTTCTATTTCTGTCTCTTTTGTCTGTGTCTCTGTCTGTGTCTCTGTCTCTGCCTCTCTCTCGCTCTCACTCTTGCTCTCTATCTCTCTGTTCCTGCAATGATATTATTGCATGTGTGGACAGCAGGTACAGCCTGCTTTTCTAGGTATCTGCACATGTGCATGTGACAACCTCTGCACCAATTGGTGCCCACCATTAAGTAATTGCATGCGGCCTGCTGTGTGGTAATTGCAGTACTCACTGTGATTGCAGCCCACTGCTATAAAATGCTAGGTTAGGTAGGCGTAGCCCTTTCAGCTTTCCAAGGTGGGGCCCATGCTTGTTTGCTCTGGACACCATTGTGTCAGTCAGAAGGCTGGTATATGTCTCATATCTGAAGCTAGGGTTGTAGCCAGTGATATGCATGTTGTACTCAAACCTGAATGTTGCTGCTTCCAGTACACACTTCTCAGTGTAGACTTTTACTCACCCCTCTAAATGTTAACACAGGATACATAGGAGTATGTACTTTCTTTTTGAATTAGACAATTAACTGCCATACAAATGTAGTTATTGCAATGTATTCCTCTGGCACATGCACTGTTTGTGAACTGCTATACTGTAATTATTAAGTTACTCACTTCTGAACAGTTTGTGATTTGTTTGTGTTGACATTAGCACAGGCTGCTCAAGACAACTGGACATATTTCAGTACTGAGTGTGCCTACCTACACCATTGGTTTTGCCTGAATACACAGGTATGTCGTACTTTTGGGTAGGGGTGCAGAACTGCAAAGAGCATTATTTATTATCGTGTGATGTTTATCTTGCTGAACATACAGGGTTGCTGTGTACCTGTTAGTCTATCAAGGCAAGTAGTCTGTCTGCGTAGCTCCCACCTGTGGACATATCCAGATGGTAGCCAGAGGTTAGCCTATTATTCTTTGTCTGTGCACCACACCAGTCTTTTCAGCACTGAAACAATGGCATTGTCACAGTTGGTTGCTAGCAGTACATGGCTACATCTTGTGATATTCCTGTGTTGTACTCCTACATAAGGGCATGCTTGTGGAACTCCTCCCAAATCTATTTGCAGAATGTGTAACAGCAGAAATGCTGATATGCCTGTGTGTTTCTGCCTCTGCCAGGCCTCAGATACTCTCAGGTATATATTTGAACAGCCTCAGGGAAAGGTACATATAAGTGAGATACACCTGTAATATATTACAGAGATATTTCAGTTGAGACTTTCTTGGGAAATGGAGCATATGTATTACTACACCTTTTCTGATGTGCAAGCAGTGTCTACTCTCACTTATTGAAATTATTCATTAAGTGTGGTTCCCCACTTTTCTGCCTAATGTTAGTACTTTTCAGAGTGATTCAGAGAGGCACAGCTAACATTTGTTTACGAATCAGGGACATCCCTGTAAAGCAGTCACAGTTGGGAAGTCTGGCCTCTGCCCTATTCAACTATGCCAGTGTTTATCCTGGTCTGATACTGTGTGGGGTTTGTAAGGTGTTACTGTAACATTATTCCCTGCTAGAATGGCTGGTTCTCTTTTCACAGTCATGTCATGCAATTTCACAACAACTGCTGGTAAAGACCCTCAGAACAGGATTTGTGTTATGCCATTCCTATTGTAATGCATGATATATTTATTTCAGCACCAAGTTATTTGTATATCTGCTGTGGCTTAGTGGTACTTCATGCAGTCTAGTGTGTCCAAAGTCTGGGGTTCGAGACTGACAGAGGTGTTTTATTTTGCTGCTGAGCAGAACAAGGGCCCTGACAAAGAGTGACTACGGCACTTTTAAGCAGTTGTAAGTGGGTTTCCGCAGGTTTGCACGATGCTTAGCTAAGCGCACATATGCGCACACTCGCTTAAACCCGCTTACTACTGCTTAAAAGTGCTTACTCCTGCTAACCCTCACGCTAATTTCTTTGAAAGAAAAGAAAATGGGGAGATAGGAAAGTGGTGAAAAAGGGGGCACAAAGAGGGAAAGACAGTAGGAAAACAAGCTCAGGATGTGCAGGACGGGTGTAGGGAAGGTCCATAGCTGCCCATTTCTTTACCAGCAACAGCTGTGCATATGCAATAAATATGGAGTGACATTTGAAACCTTCCACCCATGGGAGAGGGGTGAGGACAACAAAGTATGTTGTACTGCCAATTATAACTATCAGTTTACCTGTCTAGTGGACATGTGTGCGAAATGGGCAGCTATGTATGGGGCGTAATTTTTTTGTGGGTACAGATTGCATTTTTTTTTTCAGGTGAGAGTGGAAAGTGAGGTAGAGGAAGTAGGTATGTTTGGGGAGGTAGGTTGGGGAGGTAAACAGGCAAGACAAACAAGACGCATACAGGGGCGGTGTATGACACATGGGGTGGGTGAACACAATTGACGGGGATGGATGTTTGGAAATTGCAAGCCCATGATCACACAGATGGTAACAGTGGAACTGAGATCCCCACCCATGGGCAGTCACCACTGCACCTTCACAGCCCAGAGGGTGGCTGTGCTGGGGGCTGCATAGGACCCGAAGGTGGCACAGGACCAATGGAGGAGGGGAGTCCGGGCTGGGTACTGGACCTGCTGGTGCCAGGTGCACTCGCCAGCTGAGGAGGGACAGGTGGGTCTGCTGGGACCGGCCTTCCCATACGTTCTGTGATTAGGTGTGTTTAATTACAACATAAACAACAGCATTAAAAATGAGTTGTAACAGCATGCAGTAATATTCCCATTAACCCAACACACCAAGGTTCCAACAGTTGAACAGCAAGCATAACACATGCATATATTGAACAACAGTGAACATTCCAACAGCATGTAGGGATGATTGGTAGCAACAGGCTACCATGATTGTGGTGTTTGAACAGGGCACATGCATCAAAGTGAATGCAGATATTTATAGAACAATAGGACATATGTCCCAACAAATGTTTGAGATTACACATACCCATTGAGGTGTGGAATTGCATGGTTTATGCACATACAATATGGTGTAGAAAGAAACCTCAATTAACATCTTATAAGTACTTTTAGTCTACACTACATTCCTAGTGACTGCAGGTGTATATCCCCTACATGTATTATTACACTTCCCAACATGCATTAGGTTGTGTAATGGGTTTGGCTAGTTCATTATATACCTGACCTATATCTGACATACTAACTGTCCAAGCTGCAGATGTTACTGCTACATATTTCTTGATTTTATTTATATTTCTTTATCTACATATCTGGATGTGTTCACATGACATTTTCAGTTCAATTTGTACAGAACCCTGTATTTCTTGTAGCACACTCACATTTCTGGGGAACAAATTAACAAGCTACTTGTGTGCCAGATTTATTTATGCATGCCAGCCAGTAACTGACTGTTGAGGACTGTATATATGCTTCACAGCTACTAGCACTTCCATCACCCACTTTAGATGGGACTGCCCAACTGTGGGTTGCCAGCACTTATTAAAACAGTACTATTTGTATAATGCAAGGGTACAACAACATTTCAAAGTTAGTGACACAGACACACTCCAGGTTTTATACCTTTATTAATTACATTACATACTTTTCCACATGCTCTCTCCTTTATTTGATATTACAGTGCATATGGAAGACTTATTCAAGACATATTATACCTTTATTAATAGGTTAGAACACTCTTTTTCAGGCCCACTCACTTATTTTATATGACAGTACCTGCAGAGATATTATTCTGGACATATTTTACCTTTCTTAATGGGTTACTACACTCTTTTTCTGGCTCTCTGACGTATTTTATATAACAGTACATGCAGAGGACTTATTCAGGGCATTTTATGGCTGTATTATTGGACTACAACACTTTCTTTCAGGCTCTCTCACCTATTTTATATAACAATACATGCAGAATAATCACTAACCTGCCTGGTGGTGCAGCCTTAGCAGCCTATCTGCATAGGCTTGCTGATTCACAGCACGGTCACCTGCAGCTGTGAAGTAAATGAAGGGATATTGAGACATACCTATCCATTATACAGAATCAATTATCATTTCTTACATACTGCATTCCATGGCTACCTACTCAGTTGTGGGGCATCTTGCATCCCACGGGCCTCCTGTATCCATTGGTTCAGTAGGTCCTGCTTCTGTCTCTTCAGGTCTGCATGGTGGTGACGGACCTGCTCACCAGTCTGAGGAATGCCTGTGACACTGGTGAGGTCATGAGCTAACCGGTTCCAAGCTTCTGCCTTGTACTCCGTCCCTTGGAACTGGCCCTGCAGGAGTCTTGACACATGACGGTGGACAAGGAGCCAAACCATGTATTTCGACTCCTCAATGCCCCAATGTTGCGCTCGGAAGAGTGTACCCTCTCCAGCACCAGCCATTCTAACTGCAGATGGGAGCTACAATCAGTTATGGTGAGTATTCCCGCCTATGGGTCTAAATATGCCGTATTTCCCGCACTTTTTTGTGATCGGCCATTTTTGAAAATTCTCAGCTGACTGCAGGCCTGCTTAGTAATGGTTATTCTCCTATTTATAAGTATATGTATGTTGACAGTGGCTGTTTATCCTAAGCTGTCATAGCTTAGTGGTTCAGTACTTTGATTATGGTGCACAGAGTCCTGGGTTCGAACCTTGTCATTTATTTTATTTTACTACTGTCCAGACAGGCTAGGGGGTGTGGCTGTGTTTAAGCAACTTTGCTCAATGTTGCTTCACAATGCCCTATGGTGTGCTGGTTGGCACGGCTCGCACCTCCGCGCAAACCGATTGTGCTGGGTAAAGCGCTATTTAGCTATGGGCAACTCTATTGCACTGGGTAAAGCACTATTTAGCTATGGGCAACTCTATTGCACTGGGTAAAGCACTATTTAGCTATGGGCAACTCTATTGCACTGGGTAAAGTGCTGCTTAACTGCGGGCAACTATATTGCACTGGGTAAAGTGCTGCTTATCTGTGGGCAATTATATGTCAGGATCCTTTATAAATATATATTTTGTTCACTGATACATAGGCCATTTCAATGGTTTTTAGTAAAAGTTTAATCATATATGTCAGGCATTATTTCATATACTACTTTAGAACATAAATAGGAAGGGGAGTGGTGGGGCTCGAACCGTGAATGCCTCCTCTTTGTGCAAACGCTCTACCATTACGCTATTGCTATTTGGCATAATTTGCATAAACATTCCTTCTTATGCTCTTCCATGTCGGGATTGCTAACTGCAGCTAAGTAATGGGCACACCCGCGCACACACGCACAAATACAGGCAGCTATATCGGGAATTAGAAAAAAAAATTAAATGTTTTACTTTTTATAACTGTGCTGGGGGTTTACAATGTCAGGGAGTGTGGTGTTGTGTACATGGACATTTGAGCGGACTCGCTCTTGTGTGTTGACATTTGGCATTTCAGACACATGCAGGGGCGTAGACCTTTAGACTGCTCGGCAGTCGGACACGCCCCCTGCTTTCCTGCACGGTCCGTGTTAGACTTGCTGTTGAGTCAGCATGCCCTCATGAATATTCATGGCACACTAACGTCATACCGTTCAACTGCAGCCTCCGAGTAAGACTTATTTAGTCTTACACGGAGGATTCATGAATCCGGGAGACAATTTTCTATTCTTTCTTCTCACAATATTGATATTTTCCTGATCATGTCCTAAACTTGAACATTTTTAAAGAGCCATTGAGGAATGGGGCACTTAGCTCTGAAACTTCTTTTAAAGTGACTCATGGACAAGTAGCCTCCAACCTCTATAATGAAAAATGAGTCACTCTTGTCTGTTATTATGACAGCAGCATAGTCCATTATATATGGATGTTAAATCTCTGTCACTGTCAGCACTGGCAGAATGCTTGGCCATAAGTAAATCGATATACTAACAAAAACCGAAGGTTTTGTCCAGAAGGGGAGAACAGTTTAAAAATGTGCTTCACTGAGCTCCATATTCAAATGCTAGGGGTCGTTTACTGGAAATGGAATCTTCCTAGACCTTGTTATTAGCTCCTCACAGCTGCTATATAAAACTTATGCAGATCCCTTTATCCCATGGGATGCATGTAAGTTGGAGTTTTGACCAACTCACATAAGTTATCTGTTTCATAGTAAGCTCCATTCCTGAAATTCTTGCCATTCATAGTTTTGGAAACGTTTAGTGAATTATCTTAACTCCCACAGTGTGTTTCTTAAATGCCTTATAGAAATGCTTCACATTGCAAAATAAAAAAATCCTGAATATTTGTAAGAAGTGTGTTTATTTGAAATAAAAGAATGTAATGTTTATACTGTTTATTTTTACTACTGTTTTACTAATAAACTTAATGGTATTTATGACATGGATATGATATAAATTTCATTATCTGATTCTTATCTCCTAGATTGCGTGATCTCTTTTTTTTGGTATGCAGTTTTCATTGCATATGGTTACCTTCTCTTCTTATAAATTCCATACTTTTTTAAATTATAGATCTTAGACTATTAATCTTGATTCTGGTTAGACTTTGTGGGACTAATGCCTAAATAATGCAATTCCATCAGCTGCAGAGACAATCACCTACTAGTATATGATACTAAGAAAAAATGCAGAAGTAAATTATATATGCTTACTGACTAACCATTTGTAATATGGAGTGGTATGTTAAATGTACTTGCACAATATACATAAAGCTGTCATTTCATATATTACTTATAATTTCCCCTGTGTGGGATGACATGATTCTTTTGACATGTTTAAATATTTAAAAGAAGATGTACACGAATCTTGTATATTTATGCATCTATCTAAAACAATGTAGTTCACAAAGGTAGTTAAGAGTTAGGGCATTCAAGCCAACTCCGAGATTCATATACATTTAAGGAACTGATTGTAGTAAGCAGGTGCATCATCAAATGAACCATGGATGTGTGTGTATGTGTTTGTGTTTGTGCATGCATGTCTATAAATGCTTAGTTCCTACATCTCAAAGTAGTTATGGTGTAAAGGAAGGAACTGATTGTAGTAAACAGACACATCATCATATGAACCATATTCTCTGGGTGCAATTCTTGGTTTCCCTGTATTGATGACTGAGGGTGTTTATTATTAGGGTAAAAATAAGCACAAGGACTACAAGTTTCATGTTAAAATATAAATTATGAATGCATTTTTTATTTTTTACAGGCACATGGGTGTGAAATTCACTGTGGTGGGCTGCAACAGTTTGTGCAGTACTCAGTACAGATAAGTACACTATGAGCAGGTAACGAGCTGCTTCCTGTTGTGCAGGGTTTGAGTCCCTCAGCTTTTGTTTGAATAGTATGAGTCTGACCAAGTCACTTCACTAGACAGTATAACTGGCATGCCCTGATAAAAGACCCTTGTGTCTATCAGGCTGTCCCAAGCTGTTAAAAATGCATTACACATTTGTGTTTTGAATTTCTGCACCATTCAGGTAGCTGCTAATTACTGTTTCAATAATTGCTATTTGACTGTGCATCTCAGTATGTCTGCTGCAGTTTAATGGATTATTAGATGCATTTTGAATAAATGTAAGTTTCAAAAGAATTGAAGTTTAGTGTTGCTCATGTTAAGTTTGTTTTCAATATGAGTATTTAATTTTATTCATTGAATAGATTTTAGTGTTTCTGCAGCAGAAAGTTTTACATTATATTCAAATTCCTGTGATCATTGTAAAAGTAAAAGAACAAAATAGTATCCATACTGACAGGTTGAACAGTGTTTTATGGTAATTGGGGAAAGACAGACAAATAATAAAATATTCATATGGCTGGGAGAACAGGTCTATTGTCTTGCCTAGGGCCACATTTGACCAGGATTTGGCTCTGGTGTAATAAATTAATGAGACCTAAGTTATATTGTATGTAATGATTGCATGAGCTATACATTAATAATGATTTGGCTCTGGTGTAATAAATTAACGAGACATGAGTGATATTGTATGTAATAACTGCATGAGTTATACATTCAATTGTATATAATGAATGAATTAACCATATGTGACATATGCAATAAAGGCATGAGCTGTACATGACACTGGATGCAAACAATGTATGATCTGTGTAATAAATGAATGAATGAGCTGCTCACAGTATTGTATGTAATGACGGCATGATAAGTACATGAAACTGTGTATAATGAATAAATAAGTCATATGTGATACTGCATGCAATAAATGCATGAGCTGTATGTGATATTATGTGTGAAGAATGCATTTGTAAATGATATTGTATATAATGAACAAATAAACTGCACATGGTATTGCATGTGAAGAATGCATGATCTGTACATGATAGTATATATAATTAATGAATGAATGAGCTGTATGTGATATTTTGTGTATGTAATGCATGCATAATACTATTTGTAATGAGTGAATGAGACATACGTGATATCATGTATAAGCCCATAGATATACTGTAAATAACCAGCTATGTATTCATCAGATGTATATACCTATCTTAATTATTTTTTTCTGTGATGAAGTAGTTAGGCACATGGCCACACTGATCTTTTTATTTTCTTTATTTTAATATTATTCCCATTTGAGACATTTGAATAAAATACTGATGTATATGGCTAGCTGTTTTCATTATAAATATATCTGCATAATGTGTATTACTTTGGACAACATGACATTGCATCACATTTTTCCTGTCATATGAATTATGGTTGACAGTGTTACAAAACAGTTGCACCATATATTTATTTCAGGAGCTAGGAAAGAACACTTTTTGTCACAATTGCTGAAACACATTTTTACAGACAGACACAAAGGAGCACACACGTACTTGCACATACACCGACATCCACATCATACTTGTGCGTGCATGCACAACTGCACACATGTGCACACCATGCAACTTTCTCTTCCTGTTTTTCTTTTTTTTTTCTCTTGTAGTTATCAGTAGCACATGGTCATCTTTTGTGACTTAGAAGCAAAAGGATATTAGGTGACTCATTTCTGGTCATGCAGGATGACAGTAAGGAGGATATGATTCAATCCTAGAATCCATCAGTTGCAGTGGAGTGACTTGACCACTGTGCTGTAGAATCATCTATCCCTTGTCCCAGAACTAATACTGGCAGCAGAATGGCATACGTTCAGTATATGCCAGGTTAATTAAAGATACATGTGTTGTTATTTGTCATTTTTGGCAATGGTTTCTTACTTAAATTATCAGCTGGACTCAGCCCTCACTGATTTTAGATCCCCTAATACTCCTACTATTTTATTTCCAGGGCCACTGCAAATTTAGGATATAGTCTAAAATAATCCTTTATCATATGGGTCATCTATTTTCAAAGAAGAAAGCCTGATTTCTATCACGCTATTCAGCAACTATGACAAGAGAAAGAGAGAGAGAGAGAGAGAAAGAATGGAGAG
The DNA here is from genome assembly GCF_019279795.1 of Protopterus annectens. Classification (NCBI taxonomy): domain Eukaryota; kingdom Metazoa; phylum Chordata; order Ceratodontiformes; family Protopteridae; genus Protopterus; species Protopterus annectens. The sequence continues at coordinate 1,580,013,605 of NC_056731.1, read as the reverse complement.
TGCAGGGGCATCATATTGCAATTGCCTAGTATGCTGATTGGCTTGTTGGCTACACCCTAACATGCAACCATCCCTGGCAGACAAAGGACAGTGCAATGCAACAAACCCATCATTCTAGAGATGTGCTCCTCAATGTTACTGCCAGCTATGTCAACCATTCAATATGTCTTTGTTTAAGCAATTGACCTCCTCAAGAAGTCAACAAAATGGAAGCCCTGGTCAGCAGGGATTTGTCTCATTATTATTTCCTTATACTGTGTGTCACAGGTAGGTGAACCTGGGTCATCTGGGCATAGTGTGGGCTTCATTCCTGTATACCAAAGAGCTGACCTAAAGTTACAACATATTGAAGTCTGTGGGAACAGCAGTAAAAGCAATACATTTTATAGTAGGATTTGCCTTCATTTACTATATACAGATGCAACATACCTAATAAAAATATATTTTTTGCACCATTACTTTACCTTTCTTTCTTAAATTATATTCTCACGCTCAGCATTACTTAACAGTGGAATCACTCATTAGCAATTGCTGAAGTGAAGATTTTTATCTAACACAAGTTATGCTAGGATAATCTTTTTTAATAATTTATAGGAAAGTCCTATTATATACAGATATATGAGGTCAAAATGCATTCACTTATATTTATTTGTTTATTTACTTTTTTGTTAAACAGATAATCTCTATATACTCTTTCTTATTTATCTGCTTGGTATAATTAAATACTGCAATAATTTTGGTGTCCCATAGGAAACTGCCAAACCAGATTTCATTTGATTCAAAGCTTCTATAAACTGTACATGATTTAGAGTTTTTCCTTCAGGTTAAGCTTTGAGAGTGTTTCTTTGTTGTATATCCTTTGTGAATTAGAAAAAAAAACATAAATTAAATGTCAACTCTATGTGGGTAATAATGAATTGTCTGAAATAGTGCTTCTGAAGTGGGATTGTTGATGTTGGCTTACATGTGGTCTTTGTGACACATTACATTGGTGCCTGGTTTGTGGCTTTTGGCCTGTTGCCACATATAAGTACACTTTAGTGTGAGTTCAGGCACAGGATAGGAAGAATATAAAGACTTAAGCAAAAAAAGGTCAATGACCTGACAAAACATATGGTGAGTGGCACTGTATTGAATATAATTGCAGGGTTTCAAACTGGAGAGGCTGACACCTACAGCAAGTTTTTAATTTTCTGGAAAACCATAATAAGACTTTGTAGTACATTTATATGTTATTAATATTGTCTGATTAAATTCATTATACATATTTAAATACTATATAAACTCTTTCTTCTTTCAATAAATGCAAACAATAAAGGGCATTTTTTGCTATGCAGCATAATGTATCCTAAACTTATATACACTAAACCCCTCTGTGTTTGCAATGAGTTACATCAGAAAATCCTCAGCCATAAGAGCAGTCAGATATTCAGACTAGATCATAATGAGGCAAAGAGCATGGTAGAAAAAATAATGGAAATAAATTAGAGAAGGTCAGTAGTGAACACCTGCATGTATTTTATCTTTATGTAGAATTATATGCCTGCCCCAGCACATTTGACACAAGGAGATAAACATCTGATGTTGTCATCTGGGTAAAACTTACCCTATGATCTTTACTTTAGTCTTTTTATTTTTCACTTTTTACTTTATGCCCTGTCACAGGACAAATTAATACTAGCAGCAGAATAAGACTTTTTTTCCCTGAAGAAGGATTCAGGTATGCTGCACTAATGATTTCAAATGAGGAGGGAATAAGTACGTGTTTCCTCTTGTTGAAATTCCTTGATATCATACTATGTTTCCTTAAGAGGAGTCAGTCTAAATGATTATTTCTGGAATTTGTTTAAAAATATACGTATGATGTTATGCATTTTTGTTCCTTCTTGTAAGTTCAAGACCCATAATTATAAATCCCAGAACTTTTAAAATAATGTGTGATTGCCAAAAGGCTAAAGCAAATCTAGAAACTCACTGGAATCAATAAAAGCATTTTTGCAGTGGTGATTTACAACCTCCTGCACTTCCAGCAAGAGAGTCTATGCCCCACTCACATCTTAAACATGCTTTCTCTCTGAGATTACTGTAACTCAGAGTGAGCTGTATGCTATGAGACACAAAACAATGTACCTATGCTGTATCCCCTGCCAGATTCTCAGTTTCAGTTTCAATGTTCCAAGGATAACAATTATGAATCTTGTGGCCAATGGAATATCAAAAAGTAATCTTGTAAAAATGTGCATATATTTATTTATTTCTTCATTTGATGAGCAGCTGACACTACAGCTGAATTCTTATATTTTTCTGCTTCCCATCTATCAAGTCCAGTATTCCCAGCCTGCTCTATAGACATATTTTCTCTACAGGGGCAAGAATGCCATGGCCCATTTATTCTCCTGGGGAGAGAGTTGAACACCCACATAGTGGGAGAAATGTATTTTTGGATTTATTTATTTATTGCCTTTTATTTACTGGGATGGTCCAACTGGGCACTCAGGCCCATTTTTTAGAAGAGGCCCAGGGAGAAAAGCTTCATTAAAGATACAAAAATTACAAAATTGCAAAGAACAGAGAAAAAGAATCAGTTTCTTAACAGTTGAAACGGAGTTTGAAAAAATCCAATGGGTAATCCATTCGAGATAGAGGTTAATGCAATTTAAATGTTGTAGGAGTGCTATGCAATAATAAACAGGTTGCATTTACATATACAGCAATATACACATTTCATTTACATAGGAGTGATGAAAAACAGTATACAGTTATAAATATAGATAATATTTATTTACATTTACAGGATAAGGTAGGAGAGCTGGAGAGTTCAGGGTTGGGGATAGTCTAGAAATCTGTAGATCTGTGAGAAACAGACAGAGAGAGAGAGAGAGAGAGAGAGAGAGAGAGAGAGAGTGAAGTCATAGTGTGAACAACAGCAGAGCCAGGAGAAGTTTAGATGCCATTTTAGGTTGTGTTTAAAGCTAGATGCTAGTTGTCCTGTTATAGTGGGATAGGCAGGGAGTTCCACTGTCTGGTGTCATAGGATGAGCATAGTAAGTCTCCAGATGTATTACGGAATTTGGAAGTTATTAGTAGGCTCTGATTACCTGAGCGAATGTAACATGATGGGTAGTAGTGCTTGAGAATGTTATGCAGAGAAGTGCATGTGTGTGGTTTGTATATTACTCTGTGGGTAATTTGAAGCTGAGTGAATGTAAGGTGATTAGGTAGTTCTAGCCAGTTGAGCTTCTTTAGTGCTAAGCAGTGATACATACAGTAGGATGTATTATCTGCAAACTTAGCTATTTTGTTAAAGCATGCTTCTAATTTATTTAGTAGGGGGGCTTGAATGTTGTTTAATATGGGTGATGCATAGAAAAGAGAGGGGAGAAGGTAGGATAATGCTAAGGATTTCTTTGATGAGTCTGTGAGGTAAGGTTTGTTTTGGCATAGGAAGCCCAGTTTGGGTGAGTTTTCTTGATGGCTTGGTTGATAAACAGGTCAAATCTTAGGTTATTTTCTATTATGACTCTGCTAATTTGGTATTTGTTACAGTTTCTATGGTGGTGGTGGTGGTGTTTGTTGAAATAATATTAAAGGGTGTACACGTTGTTAAAAGAGATCTGGGTGTGAAAACGATTAATTAATTTATTTTTTTTTGGTTTCTTTCACTTTTAATTTGTCAAAGTCTTTTTGGTTTCTAATACCATGACATGAGTGAACCCCATTCCTAGGGCAAAGTATGATTAAAGTTCATGAAATTAGTATTGTTTCAATCTTTGATGTTAGACAGAAGTGCTCTTCACAGTACCCGCAGTGTGCCCAGTAATGACTCCTTCTGCAATTCGTATGGAGTTACATGTATTGGTAACATATCCAAGTTCGATTATAAATTCTTTTTTATAAGACCCATTGCTCCTACTAATACTGGTACTGTATGGGTATCCTTTTTCCATATTGCCCTTGTTTCTGCCTGCAAATCCTGGTATTTTATGACTTTGTGTCTGTCTGTACATAAGACACTGTAGTCACTGTGTGTAGCTATTTCAATGATCAATGCTACTTTTGTCTTCTTTTCATGGACTACTATATCTGGTTTTGTTCGTCTAGTTTTTGAACTGTTGGTAATGGGTGATCCCATGTGATATAAACTTCATCATTTTCTGTAATGCTTTGTGGCTCATGTTTCCAGTGTTTTTCAGTTACTTCAATTTTACAATGTTTGCACAATTCCCAATACAACAATCTTGCCACATTATTATCCCTTTCAATATACAGTCCTTCTATCATTATTATATCACAGCCAGCAACAGGATGTGCGACTGTTTTCAATTCTGTTTTACAAAACCTACATTTGTGTGTTTCTCCCACATGTTCAATGGACTTTGTAAGCCAATGTCTACATAATCCACTATCTTGGGCCGCCAACATTAACCTTTTGTCTTTTGGTTTAAATTCCCCTTTCCTTAACCATACCTGCATTTGATCCTGATCAACATGAGGTTGTTACAAGAATGTACTATACTTGCAACTATATTTATGCATTTTCCACATTTCTTGCCTTCTCATATGACCCTTCACTTTATATTCTTTTTTTTGTTTTTTGGCACATTCAATTGCTGCATGAGTTTTGCCTACTTCTGGTTTGATTTCCTTTCCCGCTTGACGGCACTATGCTTCTACTAAACTAGCAGGGAAGTCATCTTAGACTTATTCGCCTCATGCTTTAAAACTTTCACTATGTTTGGGTTTTGTGAGGTCAGCAGATATGTACATGTAATCAATTTTGAGGAGGCCCATACCTCCTTCAGAGCGGGGAATATATAGTCTTGGTATGCACTGATTTTTATAAATCATTTGATAAGAATGAAGCATCCTTCTTGTTTTCTTGGCAAACCTATCTAACACCTTTTGGGGCCAGTTAATCACTCCAAACCTGTATGTTAGGACAGGAAGAGCAAACTGGTTTATAGCTTGGACTTCGTTCGTAGATGCCAATAGTGTTTTCAGTATTAGTTTAAGTCTTCTAAAATATTCCTTAATAAGTTTTATTCACATTTCTGCATGTTTTATTGTTGATCATTCATCAATTCCCAAATATTTATACACTCCCCTCTTGCTCAAGTTCTTTTATATCACATTCCTGTCCCAAAATGATATTTTCTTGGTGTTGCAGCTTTCCTGCTTTAAAGGTTGCTTTTGCACATTTATCAAGACCAAATGACATTCTTATAAGACCAAATGACATTCTTATATCTTCTGAAAAAGTTTTGACTACTTGCAGTTGTGCTTTCAGTTCCTTATCTAATGAGCTGTACAGTTTTAAAATCATCCACAAAAAGAAGATGAAAAGTCTTTACACTTCGTTGTTTTCTGGGAACCAAATTGTAGCCATGACCTAATCCGTTAAGTAGACAGCTTAATGGATTAAGGGCAAGACAAAAGACTAGTGGTGAAAGAGAGTCACCCTGGAATTTCCACCTTTCATTTGTTATTCCTGGAATAATAATTTGTCCTTTATCGTGGCTTAACTGCAAAGTAGTTTGCCATTGTTTCATGGCCACTGTAATTTAATCAATCAGAGCAGGGAACGACCTTAGGTCAACTGGTGCCCTAGGCAAAAGGGCTCCACGGAACCCCCTACCACACCACCCGGTACCCCCATCCTGGTCTACCTAGACCAAAACATACTGGAAAAGCGTCCCTACTAGAGTGGCGCCCTAGGCGGCCGCCTAGTTGGCCTATGCCTAAGACCGGCTATGAGGGTGTATCTTATACATTTTTAAGCACTCTTTTATCCATGAATGTGGGATACTGTCAAATGCTTTTTTGTAGTCTATCCATGCCATACTTAGATTGTTCCTCATTTTACAGTTCTTCATTATGACTTTATTTAGCAACAAATGATCCTTTGTTCCATATGACTTTCTTGTGTTACCCTTTTGTTCTATTGCCATGATTGAGTTTTCTTCAGTACGACTATAAACTCTGTCTTCAACAGTTTTGGTCATCAGAAGACACATTATTGGTCTCTATAGTTTTTAGGATAGCTTGCAGGTTCACTCAAGTAGGAGCATGGTTTTTTTATGTTGTTAACCAGGTTGGTCTCTTTTTGGGGTGCTCATACAAATAGTTCTTACTCATGGCTAAATCTTCATGTAAAGATGTTAATACTTTGGCTAAAAGTTAGGTACTGTATGTGGGTATGGGGTTTTCCAATTAGGAACTTTTCTTAACTTTGTTTCTCTGGCCTTTACTTCATCCCATTTCATATCTTGTACATTTGAAATTCTTATTCTTTCTTTTACATATTCTATCCATTTAGCATCTTTGTTATGTTCTACATGATTTTTATAGATATTTCTCCAAAATGTATCTATTTCATCTTTTTGTGGTAGTGTTTCAATTCTTTTTGCCTTATTTCCCAGTTCTCTATAAAACATTTTTGGGTCTTCGATAAATATTTTTTTTATACTTTCCTTTTATATTTGATTGCATATCTACTAAGTTTTTCTGCTTGTGTTGATTTTTTTAGCTTATTATTTCCAATAGTGCACGATAGAACCTGATACTGTGTATTGCTTTTAGCACATCTATCTTTCTGAGTATTTTTGTTGATCTGTTACCTTTTCTATATTCTTCTAACAATGACACTTCTTATCTTAACTGCTTTATAGTTTTTTTCTCTTCGATACTTCCATGATGGCATTCGATTTTTCCCTTCCTTTCCTTTACTGCCCTGTCTTTTTGTGGTAAGACTTTATCTGTCATTAATTTAGATGTGCAGTAATATATCCTATTTACTTCTGTTATATCACATGAATCTCTATGAACAGTGCTAATAACTGTGTTCATTTGTTTTATCAAGCTTCTAACTTTTTGGGTTTTATTGACTTTCTGTAGTCTGTTTCTTTCATTGATTTCAATATGCCAGTCTATTAAATCAAGCACACTTCTCTTAGATCAATTCCTTCTAAATTGAGACACATTCTTTGTTCTCCATTTCTTGGGGGCATTTTACAGAAAATTGCAGATCACTTCCTCTGCAACATTTTTTTCAGTTTCATCCTGTGTCATCAATTGCTCTTTCATATGGAAACTCACTGGCCTGTCACTCCACAACACTGACGGTGTTAGAGTTACCACAGTTTCCTGTTCCTTCCCTAGCTGTGCAAATCCAACTAAACTTGTGTACTGTTTTGCTATGGAAGGTTCCAAAGTATCTTCATATGGCAACTGATCAGTTGTTTCCTGCTCCACTTGTTTCTCCTTAATTGGGGATCCATTGCTCTATCCTGCTGTGATGTTATCAAAATTAGATGTTGTACACTAAGTCCTTCACTTTGCAGGTAATCCATAACCTCAGTTTCTATTTCTTTATCTTCTCCATTACAAATCCTTTTTTCTACTTTTCCTCTTTGTTTTCTTATTTTTTTTTTGTAAATTTTTCATATCTGGATGCCTTTGCCTGTATTTCTCTTCAGATATCTTTGGTACTGCTCTTTTTGTATTGACTAATTTTTTTCTCCTTTGAATAAATATTGCACCATATTAAATTTCTTTCTTTTTTCCCATGTTCATATTTCTTCTTCAGATGTCTCCTGCTCCTCCTCTTTCTCTTTACTTCGGGGACCTGTTCTTCCATCATGCTGTGATATAACCTGTGTTAGACTTTTACACTAAATCCTTCACTTTACAGGTATTGCATAACTTCACCTTTTATTTTTTTAACTTCTTCTTTACTAATCTTCTGTTTTACATTCCCTGTTTGAGATCGTATTTTCTGTATTGTGAAATTTTCCATATTTGGATTCCTTTGCTTGTATTTCTCTTTGAATATCTTTGGGGCTGCTTTCCATATCCAATCTCTCTTTTTCCCCATGTCCATATTTCTTTTTATACCTTTTGAAAATCTCTAAATTTTGTTCTTTATTTTAAGTTTCTTGGTCTATATAATGTTTTTCATAAATCGGTTGTATTAATTAGCACAAATTTTTGTTTGAAGCTTCTGATAGTTTTTCTTCTGAAAGTATTTTTCTTTCCTCTAATCTCTGTCTTAATCCTTTTGTGCATCTTCTGTCTGGAAATTCTGGCCTTCTTGCATAATAGTAACAACACATAATTTCTTTCTTATCCTCAATAGTCCACTCTCTCGTCTTTATGGCTCTTTTCTGGGATATCAATTTTTGTGATTTTTGTGGACTACCCCCCCAGGCCTGGCCCCATTGTAGGAATGTTTCCATGTCTTGATGATTCTATACTGTCATTTTTCCAGTCCTGGCACTGGTGTGCCTACCAGGATTGGGCACTTTTTATCCTGGGTCTTGTACACCCAACTATCTTTTTTTTTAACCTGTTACTGTCCATGATATATGCTATATACAATACAATCTGTATAGCAGTGTTGTCTTGGTGAGATTGTATGAAATTTTTTTGGCTTTTAGGATTAGCTCATGAGCCTTTATCTATGACTCGTGGAAGTGAAGGATTCTTAAGTCATTTGCTGAAGTAGTGGAAGGGGTGAGGCTGAGCAGATGATGGTGGCATCACTGGAGTATTGTAGTATGGTGGCAGGTTTGCTGCTTTGTGCTGATTGTGAAAATATTGAAAAGTACTGGGCTTGTAATTCACACTTGTGGTATACCGATGGAAACAGGAGGTCCTGATTCCATTTTATAGTTTGCTATCTATTGAAGAGATAGCTACAGAACCAAATAAGAGCTGAATGAGACAGTAATAGGGAAAATAGTTCATTGATTAGGAGCTGGTGGGATACTGTGTCAAATGCTATTGGCAGATCTGGAAACAAGGAAGATATTAGGTTACCACTATTTCTGTTGGCATTTATGGCTTCTAATCCGCCACATAACGCAAGCACTCAGGTCTCTCAACAGCAGGTACAAATATGATTCAGTCATTGTAAAGAGACATTGAGGAGCTCTCTGATTATGTAGCCCAGACAGGTATGACCCTGACCTTGAGCAGTATCCTACCTTCACCAAGAATGATGCCACAATACAGAGATAAGATGATCAGCTTTAACAATTGGCTTAAACACTGGTGTCATTCAAAGGGGATCCAGTGTCTGTCTGCCTGGGATGACATGCTGGACAAGCCACGCTTGCACCTGTCACCCTGATATTGGCAAAGGCTCGGTAATGCTGCTCAATGCCAGTCTAAATCTCAAAATGCTAGTATGGAGAACATCGATGTCTGTGCTGTGACAGAAACCTGGTTCTATCAGGTTTTACCTCATATCATGCCCAAAATCTGGACAATACCAAGAAAGGAGGGGTATCCATATTCATCAAGGACACCCACACCTCAAGACTGGTGAGACCATCCAGGTGCAATTAACCATAGGCAAGACTGCTCTGCAAATTGTAGCATGTTACAGGCCACCCTCACAAACTCAGGAACCTCACATGGCCTTCCTGAAAACACTAGAGGATAAATGTATCACCAAACACCATCATACTAGGTGACCTAATATAGACTGGGAACACTACTAAAGTTCCTGGAATTCATAAACTCAAATGCCATGGAACAACTAGTCACCATCCCCACAAGAGGAGATAACATACTTGATCTCATCATCACGAACATGGGGCACAATGTTCAACACACCGAGGTGTACCCCCACTGGTGAGATCAGACCACAAACTAATCTCGCTGGAGGTCCTCATCCCACCGACTTCACACTTCTAAAGACTAGAAAACAGTACTCAAGCCGCTGAATCACTTACAAATGCCTTCTACCAGCACCTGCAGGACTGCATGGATAAGGCAATCCCAAGCAAAACAAAGACTCTTTGTACCAAAGGCAAGCATCCAGTCTGGTGGACCCCAGCCATAACTCTACAACAAAAGGAGGAAGCTACTACAAGATAGAGCAAAATCCTTTCACTATATAAAATCATCCAAAGCAAATTTAAAATAGCTAAAGACTCAAAAGACAATCATAAGGCCTTCTTTAGCTATATATGCTCAGAGCTAGTTCAAAATGATGTGAAGCTGATCCTACAGACATTGCCAACATACTGGCTGACAGGTTCAGTGCAAACTTCTCCCCCCAAAAGGAGAGATATCTATACCCCAAACATCTCCAGCGCCCAGTGAGAACTGCTCTCTCCAAAACACAGCATCCATGGGACCTGATGGTGTCCCCGGCTGTGTGCTCCATGAACTCAATGAGGAATTAAACCCACAGCTAGGACAGCTGTTTAATCAAAGTCTTACCTCTCTGCAACTGTGGTACCACCATTAGCTTGACAAGCCTTATCTAAAGCCATGGAGAGAGGATCATAATACCTCATAAATAAAGACATAGGAATTTGCAGACTTTGGATCCAACCCAGTTTGGCTGCAGATCATGCCTTTTAAACTTGGTTGACAACAGTCACCAAAGCCATTGATGAGGGAAAGGCAGTCCATACAGCTATTGAAAACTCATCATCACAAGATGGGTTGCAAACTGGCTGAGGTGACAAACCCACAGGGTCAGAGCTGCTGGCCATCAGAGTCTCAAAGCCTGTCACAAGTGGTGTGTGTCCCACAGGGCAGTCCTGGGGCCTCTTTGTGTTGCATCTACTTTAGTTTGCAGATGACTGCAAACTAAACACATCTGACACAGATATCCTTCAGAAGGGTCTCACAGAAGCGGATAACTGGTGCCAGAGCCACGGCCTAAAGTTAAATGCCAAAAATGCATAGTAAACAAGGTTACCCCTAGCTACCAAATAGTGGCAAATCCACTGAGCAAGAAGAAGTTATCAGGGACCTGGGACCCAGGTTGATAGTAGTCTGTCATTTCGACACCCATGTAGCTAAAGTAGTAGTTAGGGACCACTTCTTTTTGCCCACCTTATTCATCAAGGATTCTCATCTAGATCTCAGGGAGTCATCTCTCATCATCATCATCATCAGACATTGATTGAATGATACAATGCAATGCCCCAATGTATCTGACCCGACACTTGCAGCAGCTGGAGAGGCCACAAAAGTTCCTCACCAAAGGATAAAGGGTCTCAAAATCTGTCATGTCAAACCCAGATTTGATGAATATGCTTCACCTCAAAAATCTAGATCCATCAGAGCCACTTCATCACCCAAAGACTCCTATGCTGTGGAACAAAATCCAGAAATCTTGACCAATGGATAAAATAATGGGTATAGTTGGCAGATAGCCTAGTATGAACCTATGAACCTATGAACCTATAAGAAACTAAGTAGAGCTGTTGTCATGATGTGATGTGGTTGTAAGCTGTGTTTTGTCGGGGAAGAGTAGTTTGTTGCTTGTGTGATGGGTTAGGAGTTGGGAGTGTATACATCTTTTTAAGATTTTGGACAGGGGGGAGAGAATTGCAATGAGGCAGTAGTTGGAAAGGTCTGTGACTGATCCACCTTTGTGAAGAGGTGTAGTATGTGATTTTTTTTTTCCAGCCGGTGGTCACAGTTTTCTGTGATAGATCTATTTATGAGTATTGAGATGGGGTATGCTAGGACATCTGCAACTAACTTAAAGTACTCGGGTGTGAGTCTGTTAGCAGCTGGTGCAGTGGACATAATTCCTAAACTAGGGACTGGAATTTTGTATTTAAGTCATAGTTTCCCCTATTGCATGCCTGTAGCATCCAAAAGGTCGGTGCACTGTGTGTTGGTGCAATGCACGTATATGCATATGTGCCATCCCCACATGGGCCAGTAATCAAGGAGCCTGAATCCTCACCACTGACACTGGAGAGGGATGTTCACTTGGAATACAAATGGATACACCCAGTATTTTCAGATGCAGCTCACTGCACCAAGTACAGTTTCCCTTAAGAGCACACAGGGGTCTGGATTTCTTTATATCTGTCTCCCTCCAGGGCCTCAATAAGGCTCCCCACTAAGCACAGCTATAGAGTTAAGTCCTCAGCTGAGTGTCCAAGCCAAGTCCTTCAGCACCCTCTCTGTGAAACCAGTGCTTCTTGTCCTTGCTCCAAGTAGCTGACACACACACACACACATACACACACACACGCACACACACACACACACACACACACACACACACACACACACACACACACACACACACACACACACACACACACACACACACACACACACACACACGCACACACACACCTAGGAAAGTCTGGCACAAATTTACCTGCTGTGCCCCCTTCTACCCACACTATAAGGTAGTTATCATGGCCAGCAGACACTCAACAATCAGCTACTCTAAGGCCCTTAACAAAGGGTGTCCAATTATGCTGTGTAATATTAATACTAATACAAATGGTAGTTCTTGACCAGGACAACTACGTCTTCAGGAGTGGCCCACGTAGTGTCATCAAATAAATATAAGGACTCTCAAAGTTAAATACTTTCTAAAAGGACCAGCCGCAATAAAAGTTTTAAATATATTTAATAATAAATAATAAAAGAACATGAAAATACTGATTTTATATTTTCAGCAAACCACAGAGTTCAAATCACAGAAGATATTAAAAAAATAACACTGATGGACAGACTCAGACAAATGTAGTAAAGCAGTAATAAACTAATCTTGCTATATATTCCTGACTTGATCTAAAGAAATTACTGTTCCCTAATACCTTACTTGGAACTATTCCCTAATACCTTACTTGGACAAGACAAGATGAAATACATGAGCATTTTTTCTAGTCAGGCTCCCAAACAGAATATTCAGTACTCAGACAAGGCTGGTGGAATGACCTCATCTGGTCACCTGACTCTAGGTTCCCACCCTATACCCTTTTGAAGTTGAGAGAGGAATTTAGCATAGACATGTAAAAAATGCATACCTAGAGCTTTTTTTAATGTTTATGGCAGGCCTGAGTCCAAGAAGCAATCACAGCACTTCCCCTCTTTCTACTGAAGCAAATAAACAATGGCTTCTACCAGACCTTTGGTCCTATTCATCACTGTGGGATTCCATTTTAATGGCTTAACAGCTCATTTACATTTCCCTTATTTTTCTTAAAGTAAGCTAGCTTGTTAACCTCTGCTCATCCAGTGTTCTCGGTTACAGCATATACATTTAACCAGTTACTACCTGCTTGTATATTTCCTTTCTATCCCAGGACCCACTGTTGATACATTTTCAACACTAGCAACTTTACAAATACATTTTGATATTCAAATGCCATATAGTTCTAATACATTTGTAACATAAACATCTGTACCAGTCAGTTTGGTATTTAATGCCATACAGTTTTAATACATTTGTAGCATAAGCTTCTGTACAAATCAGTTTGATATTCAAATGCCATACAGTTCCAATAGATTTGTAACATAATCATCTTGTACACATTAGTTTGATATTCAAAGGATATCATTCTTTACAAAACTCCAACTAGCTATGCTGGCACTAGCCCATATCATCACAGCATCCATATGCATGTAATCAACAGTCTTAATCTCATTGCAGACAGCACTTATGTGCAAGGCCCAGTCTCCATCAAGGACTCTGTAGTAAAAAATGTGCCCATACTCATGCCTCTGACCACCTCCCCATGAAGAAACATGAGTTGGGTCAGCCATGTCATTTCAGTTCTCCCTCACTGCATCTCCAATAGGTGACCATGCTGCTAATTGAAGTCATATTCTTGTATTCCAGTGGAGTTTGCATGCTGGTACTATAGAGATATTCAAGCCTCCCTAGTTAAGAAGTGAACAGGGATCAACTAGAAATACACGCATAATGATGTAAACAAGCTGAAACAACAGCTAAACAAAATTGCTCATAAAATGTAAATAAAAAAACTATTCCACCAAAATAAAATGCTTAAAATGACAGACCAGATGATATATTTGCAATATGTAGTTGCATAAACAAGAAAAGGCAACAGACAGTTTGACGCACTTGTCAGTCAGATTACAAGCAGAGCTATAATGTGCATTCAGCTTAATAATGCTTGTAAGTGTAATGCTGCTGCACTCCGTGTATAATCCCATGCAAAATGTGATTCCAAAACCACACTAGACAGTATAAAATCTATGTGTTACTTAGTGAAATGCTAAGGATGCCATAACAGTCACTTGCAGTATTCTAAAAAAAGATGCCAGCATGAAATAAAATGACACCTGAGTTGGTAGAGTGCTCAATATTTGACACTGTCATATAAATACAGTTCAGAAATGCAGCAATATTTTCCAGTCTGAGATGATCATTAATGATTATTTTGCAGTGATGCTACATAAAACATTCTTGCAGAGAGCAGATCAACAGCAAAACAAAAAGCCACCAGACAGGAATGATGCAAGCAATGTCGGTCCTCCCCAGACATATGCTGCAGAGCGGATAAAAGTGCTCATCAGAAGACTCATATGAAAGTTTGCCAAGTATGTGGACCATGTAAGGAATCACGACAGTCATGGGTGGGCCATCCCATTAGAGAGCCTCTTTTTCCCTTTCATGCATATGGGGTTGGGAGGTCACATCAACAGTGATGATCATCTAGAGTTAATGTTCACACCACTGGGTAGCTAACCTTGCTGGTCTTCCATAGTACGCACTCACACTTATGGCCACCGTAGAGTGTCCAATCTGTCAACTGCATCTCTTTGAAATACTGGAGAAAATTAAATCATCCTCAGAAAACCCACACAAATGCTGGAAGGACAATGCAGACTATTCAGAGAAGGTACTCCAGCTGACGATCAAATTGATGAACCTCCTGTTGTGTGGAAACATTTCTATTCACTGCATCACTGTGCTGCCCTTTTGGTCACACCCAACTACAATAATTTTCCTGCATATTTATTAATAGATTTCTTGACATCCAAAGATTATCAGTAGCATTTCTTATTTGATTTGTGCACAGCATAGCACAGCACAGAAGTTAGCACTAACAATGGAGTTTGGGAGCTATGAGAGCAAAGAACCAAGGTGATGATGTTCAACTGTGGGCATTAAAAGGAGCCAAAAAAGGCCTTGCTCATACATATTGCTGGCCTAGCCTTATGGCACATTGGAAAGGTCCCAAAGCAGGTGGCAGCAGCTGCAGTATAACATTCTCAAGTGAAATAAAATATGTTTCTTCAGAGGCCCTTACTTCTGCACAAGTGATTTCTCTTTTGACACCATTCCAGATCTGTAAAGTAGACTTAGATAATAAAACAGTTCAGATTATCTGAAAGAAACATATATAGACAGATATTTTAGATGTTTTCACTTCAACACTTTACTGAAGATTAAAGACATGTCACCCAGCTCATGTCACGTGACTCATACCAGAAACTAATTGCTGTCTTAAAGCTATAGTGCCATTCACATAATCAGGATGTGACAAGCCACCCTTAAGTGGAGTACTAACTGAATTTCTGTCTGTGTCAGACTAACTATTATAATAGGGCAAGTCTATTTGATATAACATATTTTGATAGTATTTCAGAAGCTTGTTTAAACCATTCCAAATACTAAGTCCATGAATCCCACTAGAAGCTGATGACATTAGGAGTTTATACTAATGTATTTCACACAAAAGGCCTTATATTTGTTAAAGCTCACAACTGCTGAGGAGAATGAATTTCCTGGTAAAGGTCCACTAGAGGCTATATTAATATATCTAGACTGTAAGCATAAAGGTTAGTAATCCCAGTACTTATAATTTACTGTTTCCGTCCAGGTTGGGTGAATATCACATCTAACAGCTGTTGATACTTGGATAACCCTAACCTCTTCCACTTCTTAAGCCCATCTACCCCTGGGAAATAGAAGCAAGCCAAATGTTATCTTGACATCTGAGAAGAGGAATGAAATGTAAATCCACAGACCTTGGATGAGGAGAAACTCCTAGAACTGTACTTAATTTCAAAGAATAATGCGCCATTAGAGTTAACACCTGTCCTTCTTTGCGAGGGACAGTCCCTGTTTGGGCAGTTGTGTCCTGCTGAAGAAATGACAAATGTCCTGAGATTTTAGGACAAAAAATAATTTTCTTTAGTAGTTGCATAAATCAGTTATTTTGTATTTGAAATACCTAAATGCTATAAGAAATAGTGTAAACAACTTAAATACTAGAAAAATAAGTTTTTATTTTGGCAAAAAAGTGAAGTTCTGTCCTTTACATTGGCCGTGGATATGTGTTGTACTGCAAAATTTCACATTTCTACAAACAATTTCCCACTTTGGGCATTTGAAAAGGTGGGAACCCTATAGCACCATACAACATACACCACACAGTTAGTGTGCAGTATGTGCCTCCGTTTCAGGAATGATGGAAAACTAATAGTTACCACACACTAACAGTATAAAACCTTTTCTACTTGAAAATGCTTTCCAGTGGCTGCATATAACATGTAACAACTGCTCAGCCCTTGATTCAGAAATCTCAGATGAGCAAGCTGCTGAAAGTCAGTAAAATGGTAGAAGAAGAATTAAGAAGACCATGCAACCAGAAAGCTCCTGAATCCAAGAAAAGGTCACCTACTAATTGAACTGGTAGTTTCTAAATGCTTAAAGAGGGAAAAAGCCTACATCCAAAGAAGGTTTTCAAGGGTAAAGAATGAATAATATCTCTTAGTTATACCTACTTCTAGAAGTTAACTCTTGCATATTAAAATGTGTATGTAGATGAGAGAAAGAAGTCAGCAAGAAACAATTGCTGACATTCTGCAATAGATAATCATTGGTGGTTATACCTTTACTTTTCCACTCATGCAGGTATACAACCTCCCTATGCATCTTCAGCGGCAGATGGATCCCAGACTGGCACTGTAGTACTCCTTAAAGAGGGGATAGTTGTTACTCTTGCTAGGAACTGCTGTGTCCTGACTGTAGAATTTTGTGTGTGCTACTCTTTGAGATGAGGTGACAGCTTCCTGATGTACTTGTATATGGCCACAGGTGAGGCTCTATTCAAAGATGTGGCCTCTAAGCACATTCAGAGTGTGTGTGAGGGTTTAACCACAAAATGTTTTATCTGTGACAAGATGAAAGCATGTATACATGAATCAACATCTCAGAATCCTAGATTATCTATACTGGGGGAGGGGAGTGTGGGGGGGCTGAAAATATCTTCATGTTAAAGCTCCTTCTTTTGTTGGCAGTCACAAAGATCAGGGTCAGTTTCCAGATTATCATTAACCAGAAGTAAGAAGGATAAGCGGTCTCATGTTGGGTTTTGTAATGTACCAGCAGGAGAAGTCATTTCCAGGCATGTTTATCCTCCCTAATACTAAGAGATGCAGTTATCTCTGGGTATGTGCTTGAATCAGCGAGTTCTGATAACAGTTTATTATTAACCTCTAAGAGCTAAAAGTTTCCTAAGCTTGCAATACAATAGCCACACATGTATAACTATTTTCTTTAAGAATAAATGCAGTAGTTTTCTCAGTAATATGTGGCTTTGG
This sequence comes from Protopterus annectens, assembly GCF_019279795.1. NCBI lineage: Eukaryota > Metazoa > Chordata > Ceratodontiformes > Protopteridae > Protopterus > Protopterus annectens. Next base: position 1,579,996,250 of record NC_056731.1, on the reverse strand, counting down.
GCCTTAATGTGCTTATATTGGTTCAGAACCCATATATTAAAGAATCTGGTATACCTACAGTAGAATCAGTATATGTATATGCAGTAGTTAACTCACAGTCCTAGATTTCCCTATTTATCTCTCCCAGCAAGACCCTGTTGACCACACTGCAGCAGTTCATAAGTTTTAAAGATTTTCATGATGCTTCTCGGTTTAACTTTGATGACATATTCGTTTTCATTGTTAATTACATCCAGAAAGCACCTTTGTTTCTAAAAATCAAGGAGTCCACTTTCCAAGGTCTCGGACAATGGGATCATGGGGAAGGACTGACATTAAAAAAATCCTATTTCTCATCTATAATGTGACAAGGAAGTGTCCTAACATAATTGAAAACATTTAACTAACTGTGGTGATAAAGTCCGGTAATTCAACTGATTGGTTTTCAAAGTACTGGGGAGACAAATGTATATCCTTGGTTACAGGGGGAGGAGATGAGTGGCTTTTAACACCAGATATGAACTAGAGCATTATTCATCAATAGCTGCTGTAAAACATCACAAGTCATGATGTGTTTTCTCTTCACTTGGAACTCTTCTCAGCTGTCTTGATTTCTGCAAAGGTCCAGATTTTTGCCTCATATTTTTGGTCTGTTCCTCAAACAATTGTGGTTTTCTGGCAAATTACTGAAGATTAAGGTAATGACAACAATTTATTTTTGTACCATCTCAATGTAAACTGCAGGAACATACTTGAAACAAAGTTTACAATCTAAGATCAAAGCCATGGTGTTATCTACATAGAAGAAGGATTTATACATTCAAGTTTGAAGTGGAGATATTCACCATCAGCACTTGGGTAGGTCCCATATTTTCTGTAAGCAGTATGAGGGCAATGGAACATGAACATGACTTCCTAGATATCCACAGCACCACCAAAATATTCAATGATATCCAGTGTATTGATATTTCCTGAGCATCAAAGTATAAAGTAATCATCGGTGATATTAACAATGACATATAGGAGTTCAAAAATGATTACATATGGCATCTACATGTATATGCATATGAATATAAATATAAATATAAACAAATAGTACTATGAAAAGTCATACTCATTGTAAAGCTGCACCACCAATCAGCAGTAAATTATTACTAAAATTAATATGTGACAACATAGTAAAAGCACCGCAAAATGTATTCAGAACTCAAAAGGTGAACATATGACACCTTTCTGAATACCTTGCATTTGAAATACACATGCATTAACAATGTTTCACATTAACCATTGACTTACTTACCTACTCATGTAGCTCATGGCACTTCACTGCCATTATATTGCTGGTGGTATTGACAGCATGCTGTCTAAAGTTCATTACACGTTTACAGATTAAAAGCCAGAGTGCTGCCTGATGCAGGAGACATCATCCTCTTTTCTACAATATGTCCTCTCATTGCTTTCATTGCAGCAGATGCATTCCATTACCTTCTCCATATTTGTGCTGGTTCCACATGTACACCCTGGTTAGGAGACGTGATCAACATAACAATTACTTAAATGAAAGTTTCATTGCTAAAACTCCAATGATAACTAATACTACCCAGCTCCACATTTGGTCATAATGTTCTATCTGGTACACAATTGCATGAATAAGTGCTACATGTTATTGCAGACATGTGCAAGGGTACATATTTGCTTGTTGAGAAGGGGGCTCAACTTTGGGAGTTATTATATCACACTCGCATCTATAATGATTTTCTGCATTGCTAATTGCATTTCAGTCTGATAATGCAAATGACTACTTGTTATTTTGCAAAAGATATGGTGCATGAAACCAGCAATGATGCAAAGGAAGATTACTTACATTTAACAGAAGAAACAGGTTTCTGAAAAAAAATATGAGGAGGAACACCCCTGCCACTCTCTTTCCACAAAACTACACCCCTTTGCAACCTGCCATCTAATATAAGTATCTGTAAGACTACTTGCACATGAAGTTACGTTGAAACATTTTTTGCTTTATGACCAGTTGGTCTGTTAGGCTCATTTGAAAAAGGATCAGAGTTGAGCTCATTTGTGAAAATTGAATTGATTATCTTCCTCTACTCTTTACTTGATTTTAACTTATTCATCACATATTACACCAATGTCACTGCCAATGCTTTATGTGTTTCCTGGGGTACCTGTGACAAATTATGAATCTGGCTCCTCACTGTAAAGCTGTTACTTTGGATACTCTTCACCTCTGAATTTCTGCCATTGTCCTGAAAGTATTTGTCTTGGTATAGACACACTGTTGTAGAGGTGCATGAGTTTTCTCCATGTGCAAGCTGTAGTCTAATATGTGCATGTGCTTCACTTTCTGATGTACTGTCACTTCCTGCAGATTTACTAACGTGCTGTGTTGTCTGACATTGTGCCATTAAACTTTCCTCAGGTTGCCTCATAAAAATAACTATGTTATTGTCGTCATCATCATCATCATCATCTACATCAGCTACAACAGCCATTCTGCTCCTTATATCCTCCAAATTTATTGCTGTGGTTTGAAATACTTATTTCCTCTCACTGACCCAACAGAAATAAAACTTAGATTTAATTGTGTACGTGCATTTCCACTTTCACAGCTTACTTGCAAATGCTTCTGACCAAGAATATTAGGAATCATGAGTCCTCTAACAATGTAATGGTAGGTTAATAGCACACTGTTCTGTTGTCTCAAATACTACAATCTCATTATAACAGTGACTATTTGAACCAGCATTTAAACACTTGTCTGCTCACACCTGAGCTTTCACAGTCTGGGGTACACTAACAATGGATTAATATTCATTCATGTTTCCTCTGCTGTTCACTAGGACACATAAAATATGTCAAAATTCAATGGTGGGATCAGGGAGATGAGTTACCATTAATGGGGTCTTATCTGACATAAGGCAAGTCATGCTGCCTGAGTCAGAAGCCATAAGATTACCAGGACAATGATCAAGGAGCCAGGTAGCATACGAAAGGAAAAGACATACATTAGATATATGTATATAAGTAAGGTGTAGGCAGTCTGAGATCTCTGAACAAGCAATTGAAGGCTGATAGTTGGCATAGTCTGATTGTCTGTTACAGATTACACCACACAGGTGCTTTCTTTGATTCCAAGATTCACTTGTTTTCCTCTGCACAATTCAGATAATAGCCCTATTCTATTTCATCACAAGTCTTTCAGAGAAAAATGCTGGATAGTTCGGTAGCACGATGTCACACAGTGCTTTTAGGGGCTCTGGACATATGTCCCTTTCCTTTCTTTCTTCTCTTCTGTCTTCCTTGGAGACAACTTCAGACTCTATAGTCATCCAACAATTTACAGTGTAACTAATTTATCCCATGCCTGGTCTTTCATGGGTAACAGTTTAGTGCCATTCTGACTTTTTCCACTATGAAGTCTGCAAAATGGGATGCAGAGACGGCTGTAATTCCAATATTAGTACATAAACTCTGTGCATGGATTATGTGGGCCAGGAAAAGTGAGCAGTGTCAAGGTAGCAACTACGTATTCATGTTTTACATCTTTGAAACCAGGACTCTAGAAGTAGCACAAAATAAGCAGAGTAAAGGAAAAAAGGTGAAAGTTCATCAAATCACTCAGTGAACAACATTCTGAAGATCTGGAAGTAATATTAACTGACATACTGCTGGAGACTGTCTCCTTCCTTTGGATGGTGCAGCATTTGTGAACAATAAATTCAGTGTGGTGGACTGGCATCCATTAAAAAATGCACTTTTAAATGACAAGTATTAAAAATGAGAGCAAATATACTACAGTATTGTCGGATAATTGTGGAGGAGGATCAGGTAAACTGATGTTACAAATGGAAACACAGTGATATTATATAATCATGTCTCTAACATAACGTAACAGCCATTCATTTTTTCCAGCCCATCTTTGGCCATTATATAGTGGTATGATATTCAGAAATATTTGCTCTTCAGCATCCATACTATCTCCATCTAAATGCTAAGTCCATCAACATATCTACAGTGTGGCTAACATTTACTATTTTATCATCTATAGCTCTTATCTATGTAAGATAAATAAACCCAGATTACTGTGGTATAATGTCAATCCTCAGACTTATTTTCTTCTCTTTTCCATTCTTTTGGTTTTTGCATAGGACTAACTGATAGTAGATTACTTGCTTAGCTTTCTTTAATTTAAATGTCTTCTTTGGACATTTAGTCCAGTGGTTTGGAGTGGCGTGAAGCATTCCAAATTTCATACTGACTTCTGGACAATGACATGCACAATGACAAATACACCTTCAGATATTGAGCAAATAATCCTGCTCAGCTCACAACATTAAAAGCATTAGTGCTATTACACAACATAGTATTCCAACACCCCCCATATGTAGAACTACTTTCTGAAGCAGCACCCCTGTTTTCAAAGAGCCACAAGCCAGCAAGACATTACTTAGATTATATCAGTAGTCAAAGGGCATCACAGAAAAAAATGAAAAGAAGTCAGAGCATAACAAATAAAACAAAAATTAAAATTACATAAAAAAACAAAAACAAGTTAATAAAAATCGAGATGGACATGTAAACATCAGGATGACTACATCAATTACATTAAAGTAAGTAACATTTCAAAATACTTTAAAAGAAATACTGTGTGGTTAAGATTAGTTTCAGTGTTTATATACATAATAATAAAATGAGCTTTAATTTTATAAGAAAATGTCTTTTTGTTTGATTTTGGAAGAGTATTTGATTGTATTTCTTTTAATATTCTTATCAATACCTGTTTTTTTTTCAGCAAGTACAGTGGATGTTCTCATTCCCACACTTAAACAATGCAAACATTTCCTGAGTAGGAAGTAGGCAAACAATATATTGAGGTATGAGGTCAGAGTAAGCAATGAAGAAAATGCTTTTGTAGACATACTGTAACTTTAGAAATCATTCTGGAGTTCCAGATGAAGGAACTTGCAATATCTGTTCATAATTTTTGGCCTGACCTTGTAAATTTAACATATCCCCAGTGATTTCTGTTACAACACCAACATGTCAGTTACATGAACATACTGCGGATGAGTGAAATTCACTAAAATGCTGAATATCTGATGACAAATTATCTGACTCACTGACCTTTACTTTATGATGATCCGCAATGGTTTTACAGCTATAGCTTTGCAGTATTTGGGATAGACATTTTAAGAGGATTAGTAGTGTGAATGCTGCAGTGGTGCAGCGGTTAGCATTGTTGCCTCACAGCAAGAGGTTCGATTCTCATCTGGTGCTCCTTCTGTGTGGAGTCTGCATGTCCTCCGTGCGGTCGAGTGACGTTAAAGACATGCAGGTAGGTGCATGCGTGAATGGGTGTGCCTTCTTTGAAGTTTGGGCATTGGGCTGGCAACTTGGCACTGTAAAAAATCCACTGCCAATCATTAGTGGACTGGAGTTCTGCTGTAGTGACACCTAACCGGGAAAAGTTGAAAGACATTACTAGTAGCGTGAATTGCTATAGACGATACAAAAGCCAAGACAGTTCTGACTTTCTTCAAGAATAGTGACAAAATGCAAAACACATATTATTATTTTTCTTTTACTATATTTATTTATTGTTTGTTTACCAGGTAGGTGGGATGGTCTGTTAAGTCTTTTCATTCATGATCCTGGCACAGACAGCAAGCATAGACAAGCAAAAATGTGAGATTCCAACATAAATGCATATAAAAGAAAAAAATTAAGGAGGTAGCATACATTGCAAACAAAAGTTAACATAAAATTACAATTGACTACACTGTAATTAGCAAATAAAAAAACTTAATTAAATACAAAATACAAAAATGTAAATATACAAATTCATTATAGTACAAATCATGTAGTGCACAATTCACTATTAGTATATCTCATACTGAGGCTTACTAGTTCATTAAAATACGACAATCCAGACATCAAATTAGTCTAGAATTCTTATTAGGAAGAATGCAGCTATTTGTATTGTCACTCAGATTTTTCCATTTAGCAACTTAATAAATAGATGGCAGACACAACCTTCAAAGCACATTTCCTTAACAACTGTTCGGATGGCATCAGATTATGTGTGTGTGTGTGTGTGTGTGTGTGTGTGTGTGTGTGTGTGTGTGTGTGTGTGTGTGTGTGTCTGTGTGTGTGTGTGTGTGTGTGTGTGAGTGTGTGTATATGTGTATGTCTGTCTCTCTGTCTCTCTCTCTCTATATATATATATATATATATATATATATATATATATATATATATAGGTCTACTTCATAACACTGAAATTTCATAATGTTGAATTTCATAACATTGAGACCAAAACATCTAAATCCCAAAAAATTGAAAACCCAAAACATTGAAAACTCAGAACATTGAAAGTGCTTCATAACATTGAAAACTACATTGCACAAGTAATAATATCAGCTCCACCTACAACAACACCTAACTAACAAACACTGATAAAATTGGTAAGAAATGGTTGATTCTATACAGCTTATCTTTTCTTTGGCATGTTCTTTTTATCATTTGCTGGATGTGGTGATCGGATCTGAGGGTTTCATCAATAGTATGGCCAAGTAGTTTAAAGTGGGTGTGACACCTCTGCACTGGCCCAGTAATCAAGGAGCCTCAATCCTCACCACTAGCACCAGTGAGGGACATTCACATTGGGAGGATAAGTACATACATAGTAAAGTACAATTTCCCTTAAGAGCACACAGAGATCACAGTCAATCTGGATTTGATTTCTCCCACTTTCTCCATATCCCCAATAAGACTCCCAACTGGCACAGCTATAGGGTTAAGATCTCAGCTGAGTGGTCAAGCCAAGACCTCCAGCACCCTCTCTGTCCAACCAGCATTCATGTCCCTGCCCAGGCAACTGACACACACATACACACTTTGAGATTTAATTAATATACAAACACACAGACACTCCTGGGGAAGGCTGGCACAGGTTTACTAGCTATGCCCCCTTTTGCCCAGATTATAAGGTGATTATCACTGCCGCCAAACACCCTTACTTATCAGCTACTATAAGGCTGTTACCAAAGGGTGCCAATCTTACTGTGTGATGTTACTATTATCCAAATGGTAAGTGTGACCAAGACTTGCAAGTCTATTTAAGAGTGGCATGTGCAGTGTCCCCAAATGCAAATACAAGTACTCTAAGAGCTTAAATATCTCTAAACAAACCAGCCACAATTAAAAGGTTTAAATATATTTAATAATAAATAATAAAAGAACAAGACAATACTCAAGAACTCAGCACAGTGATTGCAGAGTTCAGAATCACAGAAAATATTTTAAAATAACATTGCAGGACAGTCTCAAATAAATACAGAAACATCTAAACTAATCTTTACTATACTCCTAACTATCTCTAAAAGAAATACTATACCTAAATCTTACTTACAGAGCAAGGCAAATACAGATGAGAAGTGCTGAATGGATGTTTTCAGATCCAAGATAAGATAGAAAAATGCCAAATTTCTGAGAGAGTTCTCAAATTAATATCAAAACATTACTGCTGGGTCAGTTGGATGACATTACTATTTGTCACCTGCCTCCAGTTCCCAGGCTAAACAGATAACAACAGAATTTAACATTTCTCTGTGAAAAACACTTATCTCTCATGTGTTTGCATAGAACTGGAAGTCATAACACAATTACCATTTTTTACATTTGGAACCTAGTAATTATTTCTGTTTCCACACAATAGGAAAACCTCTAGCTTTGTTTGCTGCACTGAAACTAACTTTTTTATAGCAAATCGTAAAACAATTTTAACTTATTTTCCTGACGTTTTGCAAGTTAACTCTATATGTTGCAACTTCTGCTAGTAATATAGCTTATATACATTTCTGTTCTTTTCCAGTAGGGTACACTGTGGAAACATTCTTGAAGCTCAGTACATAACATACAGTTCAACACACACTTCTGCAGCAGTAGTTTAATATCCACATAACATATAGTTCTCTTACATTTGTAAGACAAGCCTATGGATCATATTAATATTCACAAATGACATGGTTATTTACAAAATTCCAGAAAGCTGGGCTGGCAGCATTTCAGTTTGTCACAGTGGGTGACAATTTCAATGAAGTCGTCATCAGAAGGCAAACAAGACTACTAATTTTAGAGAGTTTTTGGGGTAAACAGCATATTTTTTTTTTTTTGCCCTTAAGAGCTAAGTTAGAGACTTTTATCCATGCTTTAAGCTGCTCAGGTGTCTAGGTAGAGCAAATTATGGTTAAGTAATCTTTGTGTTGGGTAACAGAAGAGTTGTCAGCATTTAGGTGTAGGTCATTGATAAAGATATTGAAACACAGAAGGGCTAAGACAGAGCCATGGGCACTTCTACAGGGATAGAAGGAAAATGGATGCTGACTGTAGCAATTTTACACTGTGTGTCCTGTTGAAGAGATAAGAATTCAATCATGAGATGGAGGGGTGGAGAGGTCTAATTATATGATCTGCAGTATAAGCTTGTAGGTTCATAGCTGATTAATAGGATAACAACCCCTGGAAGCCTTATTAAGCCTTGTCATGCTTCTCAAATGTATCTGATAAGTTTTGATAATCTAGTGTTATTCAAGGGATATATTTAGAGTTGGGCATGGTTTGTCAAACCTTTATAGGCTGCCTGTGGCTACTAAAGACTTAGATGCCAGACCACAGGTAAATTTCCCATCCCCATTCACTGGTCCAAGTTGCATTTAAATTGGGTAATGGACAAACTCAGCTTCACTTGGATGGGAAGCCTGTTCCAGAGAAGAGGCAGTCTCTGAGACACATACATGTACCTCCAGCATGTAGCATTTATGTTGCAGGTGAGGCTTAGGTCCCTAGATTAGGCCATTCTGATGTTGCTTTGTTGATGTACAGCAGGACCATCAGGGAGGGATTGAAGGACACTTGGTAGGCCAGGCATAGATCACCTCTCAGCAACCTATAGGAGATCAAGTACAGGGATGAGGCTTTGAAATGGTCCACGTAAGATATGTTGTTTAGATCATGTATTCTTTTTGTGAGGAACAGTGACAAAGGCCTTTGCTAAATCAAAGTAGACTGCAAGTAACAAATGAGGTTTGGTAACAAACCAATTTGTTCAGCGACATCTTCAGGTGGGGGTTCGACAGAAGCAGTATTGGAAATTAAGAAGTGAAGGGAAGTAAGATGGGGGGATGAAAGCGTTAAATGGGAATGAAGGGATGATTTAGAGGAAATGAGGTAAGAGGAGGGAGGGGCTTAGTGGATTTTATGCAAGTGTAACTGGGTAAAGAATCACATTTTGGCATGAACTTGCTACCCACTCTCCTTCCCTTTTCTTGTGGAACATTGGGGGATTGTGGTTAGTTTATAAGTCTGGGCAGGGTGGAGAAGAGGGGCAGGTTTGCCCTCTACTGTTCCTCCTCTGGTGTTGGATCTTCATTTCAATGAGTTGGGAAAGGAAAGTGAGCAGTTGAACACTGCTTATTTGGTTGGATGTTTAATTCAACAAGTGGTAAATGAAATGAGCAACAGGATGCTGCTTCATAAGTAAATAAGCGAACGGAGGTAAGGTCACTGCTTATTGGGTCAGGGTGAGTGAGGTCACACTGCCCTAACTAACAGTTATATGAATGTTTATGCTTTGATTAATGTCAGCTATTCCATGCTTATGTTGTGATTAATAAATAATATTAGTTAATGAAGAAGTTTAATAAAAATTGTCAAACATCATTCGGTGTGATGTATGTTTACTGAAGGGGACCGGGACAAAGTTGTTATTGTTCCTGTGGTGATGCATTATTTATGATAATGTGTCAGTACAGTGTGAGGGGTAAAATCCATTTTGAGATGGTGAAAGAAGGTTGTTAGACAGGATGTGTTGAAGTGGTTGGTTATTTATATTTTTCAAGGATTTTGGAAAGAGGAGATATGATAGCAATGGATCAAATGTTGGTAAGTTATATAGAATTGCAACCTTTGTGTCGAGGAAGATTGTAGGCTTATTTCCATCAATGAAGGAAATACAATTCTTGAATTGTGATCTATTGGCTAGTATAGTTTGAGTTTGAGGTACTTGGGGTACCAGAGTAGCAGTCTTACGTTTTGTGACATAAGTCTTTATTGTTGAAGTTGAATAGGTTATAATATGAAGGGATTGCAATGGTTGCTTTGTAGGTAGTAGACCAATAATTTGGAATGTTGTTGTAATTTGAAAGAGTGGTTGTGGCATTGATGAAATGGGAATTAAAGGCACAAACTGTATAGTGATTGGATGCACTGAGATAAGGATTAGGATTAGGTTGTGAAGGTTTGCTTGGTTTGATGAGTTGAGTAATACTTGACTAAAATGTTTGGAATCGTTTCTGTTTATGGGCTGGAGATCAGATAAGTTTTTTTTTCTTCAGGCATATTTGAGCCTTAGTGGTGTTTCAGAGGGTTTGGCAAGCTTGAAGGTAAGATGAGACTTTGCTAGCCCACCAGTCTTAACAAGCTTTGTATGATTGATTGCTTTTTCTGTTGAGATAGCAATGGGGCAGGAGTGGGCTTGACTCTTTCCCTTCCTGAGGATGCATGTGATTTTAGGACACTTAGCAATACTAGACTGAAGAGGTTGACATCTCCATGTTTAAAAAATGTGTTTTATGTCTTTAAATATGAATATGCAGTTAATTGTTTTCTTCTTCTGATTGAGCAGTGTCATGAAGGTTTTAGTTTAAATGTGTGTGAATAGTAGTTTGTTATGTAACACACTGAGAAAAGGCATTGGACTGAAAGCTTTGTGTATTTTAAATAAACAAGATTGCTACTTACTATTATCTGCCTAGCATTTCTGATGACTGGACTTTACCTTGCTCTTTGTGAATATTTTGTGTCTGAAGTGACAGTTAACCTCAGAGCTGGTCCTAGCTGTTTTTCCTTGTCTTAGGCTTAAAATGGCTCACAAGATCAGATAGCTCAGTACTAACCTATGAAGCTAAAATCACTTAACTGTAATTTCATTAAAAAGTGGGAAGTTAGCATAATGGTTAAGGTGGTCACCTTAAAAATACAAAGTGCAGGGTTTAATTGTCTCTTAGGGTAATTGGCTAGGCTTAAAATGACCCATAACGGCAGTTAGCCTATTACTAACTTATGAACATAATGCTGATTTTTTGGCTTTACTGGAAAAGCTCACCCAGACTCTGCCCAACTTACTGCGAGGGAAAGGGTAGTTTGCTTTTGCTTTCTTGTACTTTGTGTTACTTTATTGGCTTCTTATATTTTCTATACTGCGATTTGTTTTCTTCACACCATGTTTTACATCTATTCTGCTTTTAATAACATATTAAAACTTGGACCGAGACCACAGCTGTGTCTCTTGTGAGTCACACAGACATTTTTAAAATGTTTCCCACCCTCCTCCTCTGTTGCTGTTGTGTTCTTAAACACAACTGTCTTTCTAGTTGCCTGCCCCTTATGTCAATTTGATCACATATCCCCTTCCCTCTCCCCTTTCACTGGCTGTTATGAGTAAACAAAATTAACATTTTGTGAAATCACTCCCCTTCAACTATTTAAATTTACTGGTCATCCCACTGTACTCCATAGAACAAGAATACAAAAGTGCCTACCCCCTCTCAATCTATCTTGCTCTTTTAAAATTAGTGGCTCTCCACTTAGATAGCTAAAGCTTAAGTTACACCCTTTTTCATATCTAACTGCTTCATGCACACTGCAGTGCTTAGGATAGTTGCCCATTTTTTCATCTTACCTTTAAACATCTATTGCAAGACCACCAGTTATTGGAGAACCCATTTTCTGCCTCTAAGTAGTCATCCTGGAATCAGTGCTTCTATTTTCTGCTGGTGAGAAAAGGAACACAGGGACATTATTTCCTGGAGACTGATGATCACAGAAAGCCTAATAACTGACAGATTGGAATTTGTGCATATATTCTATTCCTGGTGAAAGAAGGATCAGTGTGCATTGATTCCTGACTGTTTCTGGTTGGGCAGTGAGTGTCTGTGCTTGATGTTCCTGATTGATCTGGTTGCTATTGAATACATATACCAGGAAGTGGCTATAGCAAGACTACAGACCCTTGCATCATCTGGGACAAGACTATGGATCACCAAACAGTCTGTGGCCTGCTTCTCATCTTGGGATTGGTGCTAATGTTTTGCTTCTGGTCAGAGAAGAAGCAAAGGAGCATTGCATCCCATCAAAGTGAAGCTGTGGTGAGACCAGCACTAGTAGTAGCCAGGCAGTAGCCATTCATGCTACTCTCCCCTTTTCATCATTCTTGACAAGCTAAATCTTTTTTTTTTCAGTAAGTACTGCTTGATTTGTTACTAATTTCAGAATATCTACCTAAATACTTCAGCCTTAAATTTTCAGGGTCTACGTATTACTTTCTCCTCAAGTGTTTGGCAGTACCATTTACAGACACAGACACCTTGAGTGACATTTTTCCTGTAAAAGCATGATTGAAATTTCAGCAATACCTGGTTGCACACAGATACTTGTCAGAAATTTCACCAATACCTAGTTGCACACAGGACAACTAGTTTGCAGTGACAAGTACTGTCCCCAGAGTTACAAACCGGATATTTCTGATATTGTTTTATATTCCCACTCCATCTCTCTAATCAATAAAAAAAAAATGGCCTGTTGCCATAGATATGAACTTTCCCAATATCTCAGTTACCAACTTGATGGATATGGACATTGTGAGGCAACGTCGAAATTGCCTTATGTTTACTGACAACCAGTTAATTCTGAAACAAACTGATATGGTATGTGAGAGATGTATTTACACAGCGTGACTTGAGGCAAATTTAATTGCCTGCTTGATTAAGAGTTAACAGAATTAAAGTCCCAATGTTTCCTAGGCTCAGTAGCCATATGTCCCTCTACCTATGCCCCAGCATGACCCACTAGTTTGAGCCCCAGAGAATGGACTGTACACCCCTAAGACAGCTCACTTGTATTTACATGGCCACAGCTTGGATTATGCTTGATCCTAATTCTGTAGTGCTGGGGAGTCAATACCCACTAAGAAAGCTTACGGTTTTGTCTGCAAAGTCATCAGAGAAGGACATTTATTTATTTTACATTTGTTTACTAGGATAATCCGATGCAGAGCCCATTTTCAGCAGAGGCCTGGGGAGAAAAGCTCCACATACTCATAATTACACAGCTAGAAAATTAGATAAAGAAACAAACATAGTTAGAACACTTAAAAAAGAAGACATAATAAAATACATATTGCTGTGATTTTGTGCTACATAGCAGAGTATTAGTTCAGAATTTTACAAGCTTAGGGATATAGATTAATTATCAGTTAAATATGCATCCAGTTACAGTAGTACAACTGAACAATATCTATAGTGAGTGACAAACTTAGAGTCATGAGTTTGGTAAACTGATGCATAAGGGGTGGGAAGTAGTTGTTTAGAAATTAGCCTGGGCTATGGCATGAGAAGAGCCATGCATCAGCTAAGGGGTTCTTTAGCAGTGTTTTAAATTGTGTTAGGTTGGAGGCAGTTCTTTTGTGGTGTGGAAGTGAGTTCCAGTGTTTTGAGACATGGCATGAGTATAGTGAGCTTCCTGTAGTATTATTAGTTTTTATCACTTGTAATAATGTTTGATTTGTAGAACAAAATATGGTTAAGTTGGTGTATGGTTGTAATACGTTAAAGAGTGAGGGAGCTTTGTTAGGATGGTGAAGAAGTTTGTGAGTAGTTATTATCTGGTTATATATCAGAAGCTGTAGTAGTTCTAGCCAGGAGAGATTTTTGAGAGCCAGGGAGTGGTGTATCCTGTGTGTGGAGTCAGTGGCAATCTTGCTGTTTTACTGTAGCATGCCTACAGTTTGTCAAGGTCTGACTTTTTTAGGTTAGTAAATATGGTTGAGGCATTGAGGATTGATAAGAGGTGGGTTCTGGGAATAGCTACCCGGGAGCTGTCTATTAGAAAATATTTGCTTCTATGAAGGGTCCCCATTTTTTGTGTACTTTTTTGATTGTTTGAGGTATATGAGTATCAAATCTCAGTTTATTATCAATTTATTATCAATTTATTATCAATTGTAACTCCAAGCAATTTGGTTTGTGGGTCAGGAGATATTCTTGCGTTATCTACAGCAGTAAAATGGAAGGTGTAGAGGTGATCTGTGAATTTGGTTGGATGGAAGATCATAAGTTTGGTTTTACTGTGGTTGAGGATAAGTTGTGAGTGAATTAGCTGCGTTTTGATATGAGTGAAGGACTTTTGTGTTGTAATTTGTAGTTGTTGGATGGTTGGTGCTGCACATATAAGGGTGGAGTCATCAGCATTTTGTATAATCGATGCTAGTGAAGTGGAAGTATTTAGGTCATTTGTAAATAAAATAAAGAGAAGAGGTCCAAACATGGATCCCTATGGAACATCAAGTATAACTGGGAGTAGAGCAGAAAGGTGGTGTAACCATTTCACTGCCTGCAGTCTGCCTGTTAGATAACTTTGGAACCAGGAAAGGGCAGAGGGGCTATGATTTAGGTTTTTGAGAACAGAAAGTAGTTTACTATGGGAAACAGTGTAGAAGGCTTTGGACATATCTAGGAAAACAGCTGAGACTGTATTTCCTTTGTTTCTAAAGTGGTTAATGGTGTTAGTAAAGCTAAGCAGGACAGTAATAGTACTATGTTGGGGTCTAAATCCATGCTGGGTAGTTACCAGGAGGTTGTTGGCTGTGAGATAATGTATAAATTGAAAGTGGACACACTTTTCCAGAATTTTACAGATAGGGGATAGTATGGCAATGGGTCTATAGTTACTGAGCTCAGTTGATTGGCCACCTTTATGTAAGGAGATTATCTGAGAGATTTTCCATATAGAAGGAACTTAATGTTCAGTGATGGATTTATTGATCGGTATTGATATGGGACAGGAGATAACTTCTGCTGCTATTTCAAGGAATTCTGCTGGCAGATTGTCTGCTGCTAAGGTGGTAGGTTTGAGTTTTTTAGGAGTTTTTCTATAATTTTAGTGGAGATGGGTTGAATGAGAAGGTATCCCAGTTACTACTGTATGTAGAAGAAGATGGTTCTTGTTAGCTATGTATCTTTTTGGCTAGAGCTAGAATGCTTTTGGTAAAATGCTAGTTGAAATTTTCGGCAATGAACAAAAGTTTGTTTGTAATATTGGGGATGGGGATTGTGGTTTGGTCTGGATGAAGGATTTTTTAATTGTTATCCAGAATTTCTGTGGATTTCTATGATGTCTCAGTTGCATATTAGAGTAATAGTTTTTTGTCAACTTTGATTTGATTTTTAACCCTGTTCCTGATTTGTATATATGCTAAGTGAGTAGATTGAGTTTTGTTGGATTTCCATAGGGCCCAAAGTTTATGTCTTTGCTTGAGGAGAGATGTAGTTTCTTTTGTCAACCAAGGGGTGTAATTTCTGAGAGGTGCCAATCTGTCGAGAATGTTGAGAAAGGCTCGGTTGAAGTAATTGATGGAGTCATCTAGGGACAGAGTTTTGAGAGGAGCTCAATTGTACTTTTATAATACATCTATCAGTTCTTGGGGGTTGAAATCTGTCTTGTTTCTAATTTGGTGAAACATGATTTGTTTTCTAGTGTTAAATGTTTGCCTGAGTAGGTAGGTGGGTATATGGTCACTTAGACTACCTTCCTAAGAGGTAATACTTAAAGGTGTTGAGGGCCCACATAATGGTTACACATTCTCTTCCCATAGCTAAGTAGCATTTCTCAGCATTGCTGAGCTTTCTGCTAGTATAATAGATTGGATACTCCTCCCAAGCTACAACTTGAAGCAAGGCTGCACATAAGCCTACCTCAGAGGCATGTCTGTCTATGAAAAATTGCTTAGAAGAGTCTGAAAATACTAGTACTGGTTCTGAACACAAACATACATTTTAGTTGCCTAAAGGCTTGTTATGCCTCAAATACTCAATAAAAGATCAAGGGAGGCTTACTTTTTGTCAAGACAGAGAGAAAACAAGCAATGGTAACAAAATATTGGAGACATTTATGATAATAGTTAGCCAGGTCCTAGAAAGCCTTAACCTGCTTTTTAGTGCTTGGCTTTGGCCAGTGTTGTGCTGCTTCAGCTTCCTCAGGTTGCACTTTCATTATCCCTTGGCCTATTACATACCAAAACACTGGAGTTCTGCCATTTCTAACTTGCACTTATCTGGGATAGTAGTTAATCTGGCTTGATGCAGGAAATTTAAAATGACATAAAGTTTAGGGAGCTGTCTTGCCTAATATTCGAATAATATTACTGCATCATTCAAGTACCAAGAACAAACTGCAACAGTTGGATAGCAGGTACCCACAAGAAACTGAATAGGTTTAACACTTTCTAACATTCTGTATATGAAAGTGATACACTTTAAATTTCTTGTAAGTACCTGCTATCCAAGGGTCAGAGTTTTGTTCTTGTTTTATGTTGGTTTTATGCTGTGGCTTTTAACTGAATTTTGTGCACTATATCATCCAAATACACTGTAGCATATTTGGTATGGGGGTCTGAGAATTTTGTCCATCAGCCTCTGGCATGCTACAGGTTGTCTAGAGAACAAAAAATAAGTTTTCTAATGGAAGATTCCATCTAGTGTAGAAAATGTCATTTTCCTTATTTTCTTTGGCCAGTGGAATTTGCTAGTAGGTTTTGGTTAGAGTTAAAATGGACAAACACTTAGCCTTGCCCAGTTTTCCAATCTGTGCCTCCACTTGAGGCATGGTATATAAATCACATTTAGATATGCTATTTAACTTTATGAAGTCATTGCAATCCTTACAGACACATCAAGCTTAGGGACCAGTACAATGGGACCATTCTAGTCACTTTGGGATTCTTCTGTGAGCCCCCACCCCTGGTAAAGGATTTTCTACACCTTTTCCTAAAGTACTTGGTGATGGGAATTTAGAATCTGGCAGGATTCCAAATTCACTTTCTCATATGGCATGGTTTCTGTAGAGTGATGGATTAAACTGGTTCTATTAGGCAGCTCTGAAAATATGTTGTTATTCCTGAGTACACATTCTTTCACTTCTTGTTTTTGAGTCATTGATAGTGTCTCCCCAATTTCTACTTCAGAACATACTGTGGAAACCTTTCCCTCACATGCAAATATACATTCATACTACAGAAACTTTGTTTTCTGTCCAAGGCTACAGAACATTTGTGTTATACAAGTACTCATCTGCTCCACCTTCAATTTCTGGTTCTCTCACCATATAATTCACTTCACTTAGTTTCTCTACAATTTCACGAGGTTCTTGCTACTTTGCAAAGTATTTATTTTCAGCAGTGGGACTAACACTAGTACATTATCTCCTATTTGACTTCTCAAAGACAAGTGTTTTTGTTAAATGCTCCTTGATGTGTTTCCTTTGCTGTCTTCACATGTTTTCTTGCCAGAGGCATTATAGTTCTTATCATGTACTGCAGATCTCTAAAATAATTTAGCACATTTTAAAGGAGGTGTTTTCTTCTTCCCATGTTTCTTTTGCTATATCATAAAACAATTCTAATGAGGTGCACCCAGATGAGCCTTGCAAATACTGCTTTTATAGCAAAAAGAAAAAAAAACGGCATTCATTTGCACAGGCGTCTCCCCTCTAGTTCTACAGCTTTTTGTAACAGAGATTTCAAAGTTAGTTAAAGCCTTTAACTAGTCCATTTGTTTGAGGGTGATGTACAAATGTAATTATCCATTTTACTTAAAAAGATCAAAGTTCACATGTAACATTGGACTACATTGGCCACTAAGAATTTCTTGGGAGATTCCTAACCTAGAAAAGAGAAGTATCACTTCTTTTGTTATGTATTCTGCATTGATTCATTGCAAGGATTGCATAATCAACACTTACAAGCATACAGGAAAAACATGTGATGCCTCTGCACTGATCCAGTAATCAAGGAGCCAAAATCCTCAACACTGGCAACAGCTAGGGAATGTACACACTGAGAAGATGACAAGTACACACACAGTAAAGTGCAATTTCCCTTAAAGAGAACACAGAGATCACAGTCAGTCTGGGGCTGGTTTCTCCCTCTATCTCCAGATCCCCAGTAAGACTCCCCACTGGCAGAGCTATAGGGTTAAGATCTCAGTCGCGGGGCCAAGCCAAGACCTTCAGCACCCTCTCTGCCCAACCAGTGCTTCGTGTCCCTGCCCAAGTAGTTCACACACACACACACACACACACACACACACACACACACACACACACACACACACACACACACACACACACACACACTTTGAGATTTGATTTATATACAAACACACACATACCTTGGGAAGGCTGGCACAGGTATACTAGCGATACCCCTTCTGCCCAGACTATAAGGTAGTTTCCACTGCCACCAGCCCCTACTTATCAGCTACTATAAAACCCTTACAAAGGGTGTCCAATCCTACTGTGTAATGTTACTATTATCTAAATGGTAGTTTTCACCAAGACTTGCAAGGCTATTGGAGTGGCCTGTACAGTGTCACCAAATACATATGCAATTACTCTAAGAGCTTAAATATGTCTCACAAATATCAGCCACAAAGATAGGTTTAAATATATTTAATCTTCTTCTTCTTTCGGTTTTTCCCAGTTACGGGTCACCACAGTGGATCACCTGTCTGCTCATGATTGGCAGTAGAGTTTTACAGTGTTGAGTTGCCAGCCCAGCACCCAAACTTCCACAGAAGGCACACACACTCATGCCTATGGCCAATTTAGAGTGTCCAATCCACCTACAGCATGTCTTGGGCTTGTGGGAGGAAACCAGAGCACCCAGAGGAAACCCACGCAACCACAGGAAGGACATGTAGACTCCACACAGAAGGCATGCCAGCCGAGGATCGAACTGGAGAACCTCTTCTTGTGAAGCAGCAATGCTAACCACTGCACCAACGTGGCCACCCATTTAAATATATTTAATAATAAGTAATAAAAGAACAAGACAATACTCAGTACACAAACACAGTCACTTCAGAGTTCAAATCACAGGAAATATTTTAAAACAACATTGCAGGACAGTCTCAAATAAATACAGAAAACATCTAAACTAATCTTAAATATATTCCTATCTCTATCTAAAAGAAATGACTGTACTCTAGTTACTTGCTATTAGCAAGACAAGTGCAGATGGTGATGATGAGTGGATGTTCTTGCTAGGTTCAAAACAAAATAAAAAAATGCCCAGTCTCTCTCTGAGAGAGTTCTTAAATTAATATCACATTTTACTGCTGGGTTAGCCTGGATGATATCACTTTTTGTAATCCTGACTTCAGCTCCCAGACTAAACAGAAACTTAACAGAATTTTAATATCTATGTGTTAAAAATGCATATCTCCAGAACTGTGCAGCTGCTAGGAAGTCAAAAAGCAATAAAACGTATTTTACATTTTAAACCTAGTAACCACTTTTCTCCAAGACAATAGAAAAAAACTTCTAGCTCTAGACATCCTGTCTCCTTGCTGCATTGAAAATAACTTTTATAGCACATCATAAAGCACCCTTTAATTTCAACTTATTTTCTTGAAGTTTTGTAAGTTAATCATCTATGTTCCAGCAGCGTATGCTGTGGTTACATTCTTGAAGCTCAGTACATAACATATGGTTATGTATAAATCATATCAATATTACCAAATGACATATAATTATTTACAAAATTCCAGATAGCTGGGCTGGCAGTGTCACAAAACAAAAAATGTGTTATGTAGTGTAATCTGCCTCACACTAAAACTCATATAACAGAAGAAACAAGCCACTCATAGGTTATAAACCACAGAAGAAAACACTAATAACTTAAGCAAACAGGTTAAGCACTTTTGCCTCTTCAAATATGAAGGGACTTCATCAGAACTATTAATAATATTAAACAGCCTCTTAAAATACTTAAAAATCATGTGACATCAAAGAAAAATTTTAAAAATAAATGAGAATTCCTTAAAGGTATATGCTCAAAGATCATTTACTGTCTGCCAGATATAAACTAAAATTTAACATCCATAGGTTGAAATTAAAACATAGAAACTCCCAAACATAGACTAACAAAGGGTAAAAGGTTACATGTGGATGTACTCCACAAATAATTAAAAGTAATTTAAAAATGTCTGTAAAATGTCAAAAAAAAAAACTCTATACAAATCAAAGGATTGTGAAAATGTATTATAGTCAATTGGCTCTCAGTTTTAAAGTGGGTAAAAGTGAAATGTTGTCATTCAAACCAGGGAGATTGGAAGCATTTAACTTCTCTAAAAATATTCCCCATTATCCTCCCCTTTTGTTGTGACTTACAACTTCTAAGATACCAAAAAGAAATTTTATAAAATTTGCACATGACAATGGATGTTTGTAGAGAGAACTGTTATGATTTCCCTTGGAGATGTCACAGTAATGCTCATAAATATATTTACAAAGACATTTTTCTTCTTTTCCAACATAGAAATTATTGCAGCTGGAACAGATAGCAATGTATACTATTCCTTTTGAGGGGCAATAACCTTTAGACAATTTCAGTCTTTGGTCATTACATGCAAGGGTGTCTCCCTTTAAAATATAGGAGCACTGGTTACAAGCTCCACATTTACATGTGCCTAAAGAGAGGCAATTCAAAAATAGATCTGATGATTTCTTAAAAAGATGTTTTAAATTTTTACCTGTTTTATAGATAAAACTAGGTTTGCTACCAATCAAACCATGTAGGTCAGAGTCTATTTTAAACACATTCTAGTTATTTTTTATTATGGTTTTTATTTCTTGAGAAAAAACATCAAATTTTATAACCAATGAATTAGTGAAACTAGTGTTAGTTTGTTGAATGACCACTTCAATGGTTCACTCACCAAATCTGATCCTAAAATGGGAGATATTTCATCCCCCAACCTTTTATAATCTCTAATTGTATAGTATTAAGCAAATTGAGTGAGTATCCCCTTTCTAAAAACGTTAGTCATTCTGTGACATTTTCCCAAAAATGAATCAAACACGGAATGCATTCTAGCCACTCTAATAAGTTGCCCTTTGAACATACTTGTTTTACTAGCATAGGGGTGGCAACTTTTGTAGTAAAAATAGTTGTTAGAAAATGTATCTTTTCTGTAGATAGTAGACTCAATTTTTCTAATAAAATGTTTTTTGAAATATAAACATCCAAGTAATTGCATAGATGTTTATCAAAATGGTTAGTAAATGCCATGGTGGTATTTAAAAATTCAATAAAACCAAGTATACTATCCTCTCCATCCACCCAGAGGAAAAAATAAAACATCTCGGTATCTAAAATAACCTTTTCACCCAGTTGACTAGGGTGAGTCTAGGATATACTGTTTCTCCCACGTATGCATCACCAAATTAACCTAAATCAGGGCACAGGCTGCTCCCATAACAATACCCTACACCTGCTTAAAGTATTCACCCTCAAAGTACATAAAATTATTAGCAAGTACAAATTTCAAGAGGTCCATAAGAAGCCTAATGGAGAGGTTGTCTAATTGTGTGAGCTCTAAAAGTGCTGAATGAAAAAAATTCAAGCTCACTTTATGAGGAATTGATGAAAATAAATCAACTATGTTGACAGTTAGAAAAATGTTGTCATCACCATATAGATCATGTTTCAACTTGCTAGGAAAATCCCAAGAATCCTTTAAAATGTGTTGAGTACAATCTAAAGCATTTTTAAGGGTCCAGTCCATGTATATTGTTAGTGGTTAAGTTTTAGAACCATTTGCAGAGACTATCAACCTACATGGAGGGTCATCAACATTTTTATGCACTTATGGGATACCAAAGACAGCTGGTATGAGGGGGTTCTTAATGGAAAGGAAATTATAATTCATAAATGGTAAATCTGAGTAAGACAGTACCAAGACAACTAAAACACAGGAATGTGAAGCAGCAGCCAAATAAATAGGATTTTACACTCCATATCCCTTTCACATTATTTATTCCCCACCAAAGCATAAAATAATAAACAATGGAAAAAACATAATCATTACGTGCTTTTGTCCCAGTGATCAGGACTTCATCAGAATACAAATGCAAGGTTTAGAGCCATTGCAGAGACTATCAACCTATATGGGGGGGGGTCATCAACATTTTTATGCACTTTTGTGATACCAAAGACAGCTGGTATGAGGGGGGTTCTTAATGGAAAGGAAATTATAAGTCTCGTAAATGACTATACCTTGTGTCAAACAATCTTCTAAAAACATATTTTATTTATTTATTTATTTTTTATTTTACATTTGTTAACCGGGAAAGTCCAACTGGATACATATCCATTTTCAGCAGAGGCCCGGGGAGAAAAGTTCCAAGCAGATAAGCATTTAAAATGCAATATACAGTAATATTTAGCAATTAAAATCAAAAGAAAAATGCACATAGGTTACATGTTTAAGAGAATGGTCTGAGCAAGGTAATATTTACAGAGATATTAGGCAATTTAACAAAAATAAAAAGACAACTACAAATAGGTTCCATAATGAAAAAAGGTTTAAAGTAAGGTTATATTTGGATAAGAGAAAGTCAACAACAACGTGGGAGGTGGAGGGAAACTATAAAGGGAGAAAAAAATTAAACATATAAGAGAAATGAGGGTATAAGAAGAGGAAACAGGTAAAGGAAGATCATTTATAAAGAAAGAGAGGAAGAATGAGAAAAGAGAAGGGCAGGTTAGGTAGAAAGCAGCAGAGGCTGAGAACGGAGGTTACAGTTCTGATAATGGAAGCTAGAGCTAATATAAAGGGGTAGAAGAAATTAATTGAAGGAGGGAACAGAGAGAGAAAAGGGAAATTCTCTTAGATAGCTAAGATGGTTTAATAGATTATATGAGTAATGTCGGGTTAGACTTGGACTAGCTAAGACTGAGACAAGCTTTAGTTGAAACTCAAGTCAGTGAAGTAACTCAGACTGAATAATTTGAGTTTTAGTCAGGGTTTAGACAAGGACATAGCCAGTTATTGTACATGTGTGTCTTTAGTGATATTTTGAAGTGAGGCAAGGAGTAATTTGTGGTTAGTTCAGCAGGAAGGGAGTTCCATTTTTTACTAGCAGTGTTAGAGAATACGGAATCTCCAGCAGAGTTGTTGGCTTTGGTAGGTTGTACTAGCATTCTGCTGGAAGAGCGAAGGGATGCTAGGTTGCAATATGGGGTAATGATATTAGCTAGACTGGTGGTGTGGGAAGGTTGGTGGAGGATTTTATGAGTTACTATAAGTTGGTTATAATAGATCTGGTTGGGTAGCTCTAGCCAACCTAATTTTTAAAGATCGTGGCAGTGGTGAGTTCTGTATTCTGTGCTTGTGGCAAATCTAGCTATATTGTTGTAACATTTAGTGATTTTGTTGAGATTTGATTTGGATAAGTTAGTGAGGATGGGTGATGCATAAAGAAGGGATGACAGAAGATGTGTGCGAGCTATGGCTGTTCTGGCAGTCGGGGTTAGAAATTTCTTAATCCTATACATGGAGCCTATTTTTTTGTTTACTGTTTTTATAGTTTTGTCTATATGGGAATTGTAGTTTAGATTATTATCAATGATTATACCTAGCAGTTTAGTAGTTGGTTCTGGAGAAAGTATGATGCCATTCTGAGAAAAGATTGAAAATGCTGGTGGTGTTATCTTACGGGTGGGGGAGAATAATAGAAGTTTGGTTTTGTTTGGGTTCAATAAGAGCTGATGATTATTAAGCCAGTTCTCTACTTTGTTGAAGGTTGTTTGGGATAGGGATTGTAATTCTGTAGGAGTTGTGGCAGAGCAGATTAGCGTGGAGTTGTCTGCATACTGTATAGTAGTAACATGAGGGATAGCTTTGGGCAGGTCGTTTATGAAAATAGAGAAAAGGAGGGGACCCAGAATAGAACCTTGGGGTACTCCTAGAGTGACAGGTAAAAGAGGAGATAGATGCTCTTTCCACAGGACTGCTTGCTGCCTACTGTGCAAGTAAGAGTGGAACCATTTGTTTGCAGGGTTTTCTATGGACAGGGATTTGAGAGAGTCCAAGAGTAGGTTGTGGTTAACTATGTCAAATGCTATTGACAAGTCGAGGAAGAGGGCAGAGGAAAGCAGGTTTTGATTGTGGTTTTGGTTTATTTTGTGAGAGAATATGAGAAGGGCAGTGGTAGAACTGTGGACTGGTCTGAAACTGTGCTGGGATGATGCTAGGCGATTATTGTGGATCAGGTGGTTTAAAAGTTGTTTTTGTATGCATTTCTCCATTATTTTGGCTAGGGGAGATAGTATGGCAATAGGTCTATAATTAGAAAGTTCAGTGGAGTTTCCACCTTTATGAAGTGGAATAATATGAGCTGTTTTCCAAATGGGGGGGGCGTAGGATTCCTGGATAGAACGATTGAATAAGATGAAGATAGGATAAGCTATTACATTGGCAACCTTTTGTATATATCTTTTTATATGTTATGCTAATTTCAATTTTAGAAACTATGTTGCATTTAATCATGTCTTGCAATATAGTATGAATTTTACTCACATAGTCTATTTTGTTCATAATCACCACCCCACCTGCCTTGTCTGGTTTCATCACCCTGATAGGGTGATTGTTCCTCAATGTATTGAGTGTACACTGTTCATCCAAAGAAAGATTTTTTACACAGAACCTCTTTGCTTTATGACAGTCGTAAATATCTTTTATACAACATTTCTCAAAAATGCCAATAATAGTGTTTAAGGGAGGATTGTAGGTATGTTTCCTTCTCAGGGTAGTGGGGGTAAAAGTATTAACATATTTTGTGTGTTCAAAAAACTGGGAAGACAAATTCAGTTTTCTTGCAATTTTAATTCCAAAATAATGTCTGAAATATCAGTTAAGGTGTTAGGGACAAATTTAAAACCTTTACTTAAAAGGAAAAAAAATGAAAGCGTAGATCACTATGATTAAATATTATAATTTTATACATATAACAATTATAATTATATAGTATGCTGAAAAAAAGTTATTCTAGCAAGTGACTTGATAACATTAGTGGTGACTACAAATGCAGTATAGGTATTAAATTCCGAATGCTAATACTGTATTATTGCCCGACTGGCATCTACCAGTGATGGTCCCTAACACTTTGCGCCCAGGGTGGCTGCCCCCTTATCCTCCCCCTAGCTATGCCTCTGCCAGTCAATAATGATTTTAGTGACTGCTTTTGTTTTTAGGGTGGGTTAATATATTGCTCAGGCTACTGTACTGTGCTTTAGTTGCCCTGTTACTGTTATAATGTTACCTACTGCTTTCTCATTTACCATTAAAAACTAATTAGCTCTGATTATCTTATAAGGTATTTAAAAGTGTAACTATCTTAAGAATATTAAATGAAATGTGCATTACATAACTAAGATTTAGTCTATAGCATGGTAGGTCACAAATAAGAGAAAGTATATGCATATGTGTGTGTGTGTGTGTGTGTGTGTGTGTGTGTTTGTGTTTTGATAGCTATATATATATATATATATATATATATATATATATATATATATATATATATATATATACGTCTTAGCTATATCTATATTGATATCTATATCTATATCTATATTTAATCTACTACTATATCATACCTGTATCTATCCAGCTTTCTGTCTCTATGTATATATATATATATATATATATATATATATATACACATACATACACAGACACACATACATACACACACACACACACGTACATACATACATAGCCCCACAATGTCATATAGTTGAATACACCAGTGTTTAATTATACAGTAGCTAAACACTATTGATCGAAACTCACCCTGATGAAAACATAAGAAAAACACATAGAAAAAAGGAGACCAAGGGGTTTCCTTTTCTGATCTGTCCGCCTAAACCACACCATTACATTCAGGCAGCATTGTCTAAATATTGGCAGTATTTCAGAAAGGGAGAAGGATAGGATTAGCAGCAGTGAGTTAACAAGGTTTAGTAAGGATGGGCAGCATACCTCTCAACCTCTTAAAGAAAGAAACATGGACAAAGTCATAAATAATGGGGGGACAAAGGCACAAAAATAGGGACACTTTTAAAGTATTACTCTTACAAACTTAGAAAATTGATAGAATAACAGAGTTTGCATTAGCATGAATTTTCTAAAATGTATGAAGTCAGAAGCTCAAATGTTTGTCATTATTTTCTGACTTCAAACCTCAATGATTTGCCAGAAAACTACAATTTTTATAAGAATCAGAAAAAAAATATGAGGCAAAATTCTGGACATTCTATGAAAATCTGTACAGTTGAGAGGTAAGATGGGCAGGGCTTCAACCCCCCTCTATGTTACTAACGTGCTAACTCACTAACCATAACCCTGCCTTTAATCCAAACCTTGCACCTTACCTTAGAAAACCTCTATTTGTAACACTAACAGTACACAAGACACTCATTACTTCGAATTCCGAAAGATATGGCAACTCGAATATAGGAACCAACAAACCAAAACGAAAAATCCACAATAGGATAAATGTCCACTTTATTCTTCCACATGAAAACCAAGCCAAACACGATACACAAAAAGTTGTTAACCTAGGTTTCATCTTAATACTAAAGACTTTTTCAGAACAACTACCACAAATAACTATCAAGTATAAATACTTACATTAATTGCCAATTAAATACCTAAACTAACCTGCAATTAAAATTAAAACGTCTAAAAAAACTTCTATTAATTACAATATAATTTAAATATTTAAAATAGAAAATATAAACACTAAAAGTACAAAAAATGTTAAAAGCACACTAAACATTAAAGCACAACTATTATGAAAAAATATATAATATATACAATTATATATAGATACATATTTTATATGTCCAAGGCAGATATACAAAAAATACCACTGTTTAACTATTAATAAACCTAAGCTTTAATAAGGGGGCTATGCTGATGTTATCATTTAAACCGGGAAATCTAGAGGCATCAAATCTTAATTGCCACATCAATTCACATACATCCAAGTGAATGTCTAAGAGATACCCTTGTGAGTCCGTTCTTATTTGTTGAATAATAATAAATTTAAAACCATGACCCGAAAATTGTTTAATGTGCCTAAAAAGGGCATTAGTATTCTTTTGATGCCTAATATCAAGAAGGTGTTCACCTATCCTATCTCTAAGGGCCCTACAGGTTTTACCTATATAAAATGCTAAACATTCATTACATATGGCCATATATACTACATTTTTTGAATAACAATTAAAATGCCCCTTAAAAAACAATAATTCATTCCTCACCAATAATTTATTCTTGGTGGTTAAGATAAAAGCACAAAGGCTACATCTCCCACACTTAAAATTCCCATTGGGCCTGCATGACATATGACTACTATTCACATATGTACTTCTCTCCAATACATTTTTAAATGATCTTGCCTTTCTATATACATTCATAGGTAACTCCTTCAATTTCCTACTAACATTCACATCTAATTTTAACATTTCCCAATTATTCCGAATAATATCAATGATGAATTTTGTGTCATAAGTATATGTAGTTATAAAAAATAGAGAATCTTTTTTACTCTCTCTATTTGGCCTACCCTCACCCAAATATGTGTTATTAACACTGCTAATAATATTGATGGTAACTACATCTAACTTTAATAAAGGCTGGTAAATACCATTACTTCTCTTTAAAACAACCTCATTCTTAATGCTGTTAACTAAATCAATGGGATAACCTCTTTTGATAAACATATCAGTAATAACACTCAATTCTTTGTCAAACTCATCCACTGCATTAACCATCCTGGCCGCCCTAACCATCTGTCCCTTCACAATAGCTTTCTTTTGATGGAAAGGGTGCCAGCTGGAATAATCTAAATATGCATTTAAAAAAGTAGGTTAACAACTTTTTGTGTATCGTGTTTGGCTTGGTTTTCATGTGGTAGAATAAAGTGGACATTTATCCTATTGTGGATTTTTCATTTTGGTTTGTTGGTTCCTATATTCGAGTTGCCATATCTTTCGGAATTCAAAGTGGTTTGTGTGGTTCCTTAGTTTCTATCTGTGTTGTTGGTTATACGGAGATATGGAATCCAACTCAGATGTAATGGACCTGTTGAACAAAATCAACATGCAGTTAAACGAGCATACGGAGTAGATAAAAAACTTGGTGGAAAAGCAACAAGTTATGGTGGTTGCATCTAATCCGATTTTTGGTAGTTTGGGTATACCTTTAGCACAATCTACCCCACCCGGAATTCATCCGGTTGTTAATTTGGAAGAGGCGAATGCCGATATTCCAGGTTCTAATAAACCTACTATCAAGAATGCTCCTAGCAGTAATACTAAACTGGATAAAATGCAATGGAAGAATAATAATTTTAGTTTTCATCATGAATTCACTAATAGTGGCTCCCATCGGTCATTAAATATTTCATTAACTGAGAGATTAAAGAACTTTGATAAGAAATTGTTTCATATGAAAAAACTGCAATTGGAAAACAATTATTTATCAAGAAATATAGAATGGAGGTTGGTTCCACAGGGCCTTAGGTTGTGGAGATACCCTAATGGTATTTCCGGTAATCAGGAAATGATTAATGAAGTTCATCAACTTTTTGATAAAACGGGATTGGAACTTCTGAGAATTATGATCAAGTTCAATGATGTAATTATAGCAAAACTTATGACTGAATTGGAAAGTGAAAATGAATTGATTTTAAGTGACTTGAACTTTGATTATTATTTAACTAACTATAATAATATCTTGACAAGTGTTAATAACGGTATACATGATTTTTTTGTGAGAAAGTCTAACAAAATTAAAAGAGACATGGAGGAATATCATACTCAGAAAGTATACCCATTGTCGAAAGGTCACCATGTTAACAATAGAAGGCGTGTGAATAGCCAGGAAGTGATATCACCAATGAATGAACCGCATCATGTTTCTGAAGAAATCCCTTTAGAAGAAGGCCCGAGACGATCAGAGAGGCTACGCAATTGAGGCGAAGGTGGGCAACGTCAGGGAAGAGACGAGAATGGGAGATACTTGGAGCAAGGAGCCTGTCCAAAAAGATGGGACAATCAGTCGAAGCAACAGGGTACTTTTGTGGCGGAGTGGAACTAAGAAATGAGCGGTTTGAGCGGACATCATTCAATGCTGTTGAAGGTATTTTTAGACTAAATGGTTCTGATCCGTTGGCTGTTACAGTGAACGACGACATCCCAGGAGACAATTTCAATAAGGGATATCTAGCATCCATTGTAAGTACTGTTACCATGTCTGACTTTACAAATACTGGTTTGCAGAAACAGACATTGTATCCCAACAGTGTTACCGTTGGGAGAAGTAATGATGTAATCACTAATAGTGAGTTCTTAAATAATTTAAGCGTATATAGTATTTTAGAGGATGAAGATTTCCTGGACAAGCAATTTAACAATTGTTGTAATAATACTGGTGTGGATAAATGTTTTTTAGACGGAACGGAAGCCAATGATTCTTTAAATTTAACAGTATTGATAGATATTTTGCAAGAGGATTTGAATGTTTCAAAAAAATGTTTTGAACCTATAATTATAGTTAACAAACATGGTGATTTTAAATTATACAATTATACTAGTAAATGTTTTGACATTAGGCATGCAGATTTACTATCTAAAGGGTTTACATTTGTACCCACAACAAATGGAAGTGTGGTGGATGTGCTAATAGATTTAAAATTACTTACTCGAAAAATTAATATTAAGATGTGGTTTTCTGATAATAAGAATTATGAGATGAATAATAATATTAATGGTTTAAAAATTCAAGTAAATTTAATCCCCCACCCAATAGTACTGTGGCCTTATTTGAAAAAGCATGTGAGTTACAGATAAGAGAGCACTTCAGAGATGGGTCTAAAAATTGTAATAATAGTAGAATTTGTAGTAATAATTATGGTAATTTAGCTCCGGATGAGAATCAATTGTTATGTCAGCTTATTAAAGATAACACTATTCGTTATATGAAGCCCGATAAGGGTAATGGAGTAGTGATTATGGATAGGAATGACTATTCTAATTTTATGCTCCAAATGTTAACTGAAGATATGTATGAGGAGGTGACCCTGAATCAAATTCATATAGCATTCTCTAAAATTGATTTACTGACAGAAGATTTGTTATTACAGGTACAGATTAATGAAACTGATTTTAGTTATTTGAAAAATGAGTTCCCAGTGATTAGCAATATATTTGGAATTCCTAAAATTCATAAAGGTTTAGAGAATGTGACTTTTAGACCCATAGTGGATGCAAAAAGGAGCAAGACTTATTTCATCAGTAAATGTTTAGATTTTCATTTACAAAAGGGTTTAAAAATGTTTGATTATATCACCAAGGATTCTTGGCATTTCTTACAGAAACTAAATTTTGTCAGCATTACCCATTCTACATTGCTTCTTACTATATATGTAGTGAATTTATATTCAGTTATCCCTAATAATGTAGGTTTAGAATGGTTAGAATGCCAACTTCTAAAAATGGGCATCTATCAGCAGGATCAGATTAACGTTTATGTTTCACTCACGGAAGTTGTACTGACTAATAATTTTTTATTCTTTGAAGGGGGCTATTACAAGCAGTTAACAGGGGTAGCAATGGGCGCAGCTTGTGCCCCCAGTTACGCTAATTATATTATGTCATACTGGGAACAAAATTATGTGTTTGAAAGTGAATTTTTTTCAGATATTTTGCATTATACGCATTTTCTGGACGATATTTTTATTGTCTGGAAGGGTGGTGTTAAGAAAATGCTTGAATTTATGGAATATATTAATAATACTATAGAATTTTTGAAGTTCACCTTTAATTACAATGAATATGAAATATCCTATTTGGATGTTTCTTTAAAGTATGACAAGGTAAAAGGCCTCTTGTCTTCAGGAATTTTTAGGAAAGCTACTTTTTCAAATGCATATTTAGATTATTCTAGCTGGCACCCTTTCCATCAAAAGAAAGCTATTGTGAAGGGACAGATGGTTAGGGCAGCCAGGATGGTTAATGCAGTGGATGAGTTTGACAAAGAATTGAGTGTTATTACTGATATGTTTATCAAAAGAGGTTATCCCATTGATTTAGTTAACAGCATTAAGAATGAGGTTGTTTTAAAGAGAAGTAATGGTATTTACCAGCCTTTATTAAAGTTTGATGTAGTTACCACTAATATTATTAGTAGTGTTAATAACACATATTTGGGTGAGGGTAGGCCAAATAGAGAGAGTAAAAAAGATTCTCTATTTTTTATAACTACATATACTTATGACACAAAATTCATCATTGATATTATTCGGAATAATTGAGAAATGTTAAAATTAGATGTGAATGTTAGTAGGAAATTGAAGGAGTTACCTATGAATGTATATAGAAAGGCAAGATCATTTAAAAATTTATTAGAGAGAAGTACATATGTGAATAGTAGTCATATGTCATGCAGGCCCAATGGGAATTTTAAGTGTAAGAGATGTAGCCTTTGTGCTTTTATCTTAACCACCAAGAATAAATTATTGGTGAGGAATGAATTATTGTTTTTTAAGGGGCATTTTAATTGTTATTCAAAAAATGTAGTATATATGGCCATATGTAATGAATGTTTAGCATTTTATATAGGTAAAACCTGTAGGGCCCTTAGAGATAGGATAGGTGAACACCTTCTTGATATTAGGCATCAAAAGAATACTAATGCCCTTTTTAGGCACATTAAACAATTTCCGGGTCATGGTTTTAAATTTATTATTATTCAACAAATAAGAAAGGACTCACAAGGGTATATCTTAGACATTCACTTGGATGTATGTGAATTGATGTGGCAATTAAGATTTGATGCCACTAGATTTCCCGGTTTAAATGATAACATCAGCATGGCCCCCTTATTAAAGCTTAGGTTTATTAATAGTTAAACAGTGGTATTTTTTGTATATCTGCCTTGGACATATAAAATATGTATCTATATATAATTGTATATATTATATATTTTTTCATAATAGTTGTGCTTTAATGTTTAGTGTGATTTTAATATTTTTTGTACTTTTAGTGTTTATATTTTCTATTTTAAATATTTAAATTATATTGTAATTAATAGAAGTTTTTTTAGACATTTTAATTTTAATTGCAGGTTAGTTTAGGTATTTAATTGGCAATTAATGTAAGTATACTTGATAGTTATTTGTGGTAGTTGTTCTGAAGAAGTCTTTAGTATTAAGACAAAACCTAGGTTAACAACTTTTTGTGTATCGTGTTTGGCTTGGTTTTCATGTGGTAGAATAAAGTGGACATTTATCCTATTGTGGATTTTTTGTTTTGGTTTGTTGGTTCCTATATTCGAGTTGCCATATCTTTCGGAATTCGAAGTGGTTTGTGTGGCTCCTTAGTTTGTATCTACACAAGACACTCATACTCATCTCATACACAGCAGATACACAGACAGACACACACAATCACACACAAACACGCATGCACGCATACACACACACACACACACACACACACACACACACACACACACACACACACACACACACACACACACATTAAATCTATTCCCCTCCCTAGACATTTCTCTAACCCTGACCTAAAATTGTACATTCCCACTTGTAATGCCAAAAGGTTTGCTATATCTAAAGGTTTTCACATTAAAATCTCAAACCCACATTTGATAAAATGTGCATTCAACCATCTTCCCAAGCAATAACACATTTCATGAAGTGAATTTCTAATCACATGAAGGTAACCTATATGTACTGTGAAGGTTTATTGAATAGCAGGAAAATTGCTGGTGCAGGCTCAAGTGTACACAGGTGAAGCAAGAGAAACTATATAAAGGACCTTTTATGTTAGTCCCACAAAGACAACAAAACACAATCTCTTGAAGTGATTTAACTTGAAAGCAAACACTATCATGTTAAAATTTCCCTTACAATAACTATCTCGGCAACTTTCCCTAGTCCCCCTGCTGCTTGCTCTAGGAGCATCTGCATTGTATGTAGATCAGCATTGCCTTGTTAGATAGCTGCAGTTCACACAGAGTATAGAACCCCTTCTTCATCCATGTGCTATAATTCTAGTCCAGATTAATCTACTACCTCTTCTCCCTGGTTAAACATATAGTAATTATCCTGAAACCATGGGTATGTACTTTCTTGCTATGTCTGTGGCCAGCATGGTAAACATGGACATCCTGAGGCAATGCAGCAATTATTTCATGTATACTGACAACAACTTAATCCTGAACAAACAAAAATACAGTATGTGAGAGATATAGTTACACTATGAAAATTGAAACATAACTTTTGCATACTGACAAATCAAAGGCAAGCAGATTATCAGCACATGCACATCATTTCCCTCACTAAATAAGGTTGTGGCATATAAACCCACATATGCAGAGGAACTCACAAGTAACTTTCCAAAATCTCAGAGGCCTCCTGTACACTGCATTCAGAAACCACATCCAAACAAAGCCAAGTCAACACCAATTACTACACATAAAAATACACATCACAGTGTCTCCACAAGCAAGCCTTTAAGGTGAAACACTACACATTCCAACATCTTGGTCTTAGGAGACTCCATTGTGAGACACGTGGAAGGCCCCTTCATCAGGTTGGAAAAGAGAGGGTTACAGTCAGTTGATTGTTAGGGTCCAGGATTCACCAGATCACACAGGCACTCAGGTCACTCAACCACAAGTATCAGTATGGCTCAGTCATGGTCCATGTTGGTGTAAATAACTTGAGACATATCTCACTGGACTATATGAAGAGAGACATGATGGACCTCACTGAATAAGTGTCACAGGTGGGTTTGAGCCTCACAATGAACAGCATTCTACCCTCACTAAGGATGATACCACAATACAAACAGAAAAGACTGACATCAATAATTGGCTTAGCTACTGGTGTCATTCCAAGAGGATCTAGTGTTTGTCAGCCTGGGACAACATGATTGACTACCACACTGCTTTACCAGAGATGGTCTGCACTATAGCAGCTAGGCTTTTGAATATTGGAGAAGGCATTATAAATCCCATAGTGCCTTTTTTAGGCAGTGCCAAACCAACAGACCAACCAACGTCAAAAATTCTTCTGATGAAAAGCTGAAAGTACTGCTGCTCAGTGCTAGGAGTCTTAACAAGAAACTACACTCCTTGAAAGCTATCTTCACCCTGAAGAATACTGATGTCTCTGCAGTTTCAGAGGCATGTTTCAAGACTGTAGAAAGCACCCCAGCAGTGCAAGGCTATAAAGCCTACCACACATTCAGACCATCCTTTGAAAAGGAAAAAAAATGAAAGGAGGAGGTGGTTCGATTTGCATAAAAAACAATCTTACCTCAAGATTGGCCAAGCAGGATGACTCGCTTGAGCTACTCCATGTCCAGCTAACTATATGCAAAATCACCCACCATATCATCCATAGCTACAGGTCCCCAACCATGAAACATGAAAACCACTCCACATACCTAATGTTAATAGAATTACTTAACATTCAGCCCAACACACTACACATAGGCAATTTTAGCTACAACAATAGAAACAATCAATTGCAAACTAGATACACTCACTTTTTACTATGCAACATACAAAGCTTTCAGGTTCTATCCTTCATAAGTGCTAACAATCAATTAACAAGATTCACTTTTATAGTAAAACCACATGAACACATGACGCAGCCAACCAATCATACAAGTAATAAAATCAACTAGTGTTTCAAAATATATTCTAAAATGCATGTAAAACTTTATATAAAAAAATTTTTAAAGACATTGCATTTGCTTTTTTTCTAAAATAGGCTTAATACTAACAGCACTATTTACTCCAGGGGCACATCGGCCTGCAGCTTCAGTATCCAGTTATTTTCTCTTATTTCCAAAACATTATTTATGTTACCTCCTCTACTATTCTTATAAACAACCTCCATAACCCTGAATTTAAATTTATGAGTTGCATCTGTATCCGATACATGTTTTGCTAAAGCATTCATTGTAATGTATCTACGTATGTCTGATTTGTGCTCAATAATACAATCTTTAAGTTTTTGACTGCATTTTCCTACATAAAGCAGGTACATTTGCAGCATGTTCTTAGATAAACCACAAGTGTAGTGTTGCAGGTAGCTTGACAAGAAAATTCATAAATTTTATTTGTTACTGGATGTGTGAAGGTGGTATCACATAAATGATCTTTGCAACATCTCAATTGTAACATGGAAATGCCCCAGTCTTATTAACACCCTTGCTCACTTCAACCATCTTAAAGTCCTTGTAACACAATCTCATTTTTAAAATCAAACAATTCTTATATGCAAACCTTGGTGTTTCATCTATTAAACTCCTTAGTTTGGGCATGGAGGTCAGAATATTCCAATTTCTTTTTATTATTTTTTGCACTTCCCTGGTTCTTATATTATAAGTGGTCACATATCTTATTTTATCCTCACTTAAGGGGTTCTTTTCCCTCACTAAATCAGCCATACCAAGTTCACTAAAATATGGGGGAGCTACTTGCCCCCTTTGTGTGATTATTATATTCATAACTTCTGTTACGATCATCTTGTAATATCCCCTTTCCTTAAATTCAGAAGCTAACTCCCTCAATTGTTCCAAGCACATAGTTTTGTCATTATTCAATCTACTGACCCTCATAAACTGTGTTTTAACTATACCCCTAAAAATAGAGGGGGCATCCATGCTCCCTCTATGAGTGTACTTGTTGGTATGAATATTTTCCTATGGACACTTGTACGTAACAACCCTATGTTCTTATTTATTTATTTGACATTTGTTGGCTGGGAATATCTGTCTGGGTTTGCCCCCTTTTTCAGCAGAGGGCCTGGGTAAAAGCTTCACAAAGTATTACATACACCATAAAAATGTTTACAAGCAGTACAGTATACATGAGGTAATATAGTTCATTTTAAACCTTAAAATTACGTGGTATTATTTAAATATTCAACATATTCCTTAAGAGTTTCTTCATTACCTTTCCAAATTAGAAAGCAATCATCTACAAATCTTTTATACAATAAAACATTATTATTGAGATAGCGCTTATTACTGTAAATAAACTCAGTCTTCCACTAGTTTAATACTAAATTTGCATAAGTATTGACCATGGGAGTTCCCATGGCCACTCCAGCTGTTTGTCGATAATGTTGGCCTCCAAAAATAAAAGTATTTTAGTTAACACCATTTCAATCCTATAGCAAATATTTTCCCTTTCCTTGCCTGACATATCTCTATTTGTACATAAGAATTCACAAATAGCATTTATCCCATATTCATTTGGAATTACAGTAAACAACTATTCCTCCATAAAATGGTAAACATATGTGACTACTAACATGCAGGATCAGAGACTCCTGCACTTTGTCACTGCAAATGCTGTAGAACAGCTGATCTGCACTCCCATTAAGGGCCCAAATATCCTTGACATAGTACTCACAAACATGGGGCAGCATTGTACCCCCCCCCCCCCAGAGTAATGTCCTCATTGGTAAGATCAGTTCATAAATTGTTCTCCTTATTTTATGTATTTATTTTATTTTACATTTGTTTACCGAGAAAATCCAGCTGGACCAGGCCATTTTCAGTGGAGGCCCGGGGAGAAAAGCTCCACTATTAAGAAGAAGTTAATACAATGAGAAATATACAAAATGGTAATTCGGAAGAGTAATTACAAGCAGAGATATTCATTAATTTGTTTACAATAGGTTAACAGGCATTGCAGGACTTAAATACAGTTAGATTACTATTTACAGAGGTACAAGCAGAGATATTCAGGAATTTGTTCACAATAGTTAACAGGCATTGTAGGACTGAAATACAGTTAGATTAATATTTACAAAGGTAGTATCTACTGTCTACAGTTTTAGTAAGTATGCACAGAAAGAAGTACAAAGAGCAGTGTGGCATATTCTAAGGGTATGTATTTCTATGTGAATAGAATAGTGTCTATTCTAGACTGGAGTAGTTTGGTGGAAGAGAAGAGAAGGTATAGAGATTGGCAAGTGATACATGGGCAGATCCAAGTTGTCCTGAGATGAGATTTGAGTAATTTTTTGAAGTTTGTGTTTGTTGTTGTGGAGGTTATATTGGTGGGGAGATTATTCCATTTTTTAGCTATGATGTGGTAATAAAGGGCTTTTCCTGAAGTGTTGTTAGCAGTAGTAACACTGAGGAGGGGTTTATTGGATGAGCGCAGAGGGCGACTGGAAGAGTGGGAGGTTAATAGCTGACTGATTGCTGGAGTTTTGTCTGGGTAGTTTCTGTTGATAAAGGCGTAGGTGAGTTGTTGGTAAGTTAGTAAGTTAGGAAATTCAAGCCATTGAATTTCTTTTAGTACTTGGCAGCGATGAGTTCTAAAGGGGAATTGTTGACAAATTTGGCAATTTTGTTGTAGCATGACTCTAACTTATCCAGATCTGATTTTTTTGTGTGGGTTAGGATTGGTGCAGCATAACAAAGTGTTGATAGAAGGTGAGTTTGAGCTAGGGTGATTTGTGCTTTTGCTGTGAGATAGTTTTTGTGCCTGTATAGGGTTCCTATTTTTTTGCAGACTTTTTGAATGGTTTGTGTGCTATGTGAAGATCGAAAGATAGGTTGTTGTCTGTTTCAACTCCTAGGAGTTTTATGTGGGTGGGTGGAGAGATGATAGTGCCATTCCTAGATGAGATAGAGAAAGTAGAGGGGGTGGGTTTTGTTTTATTAGGTGTGAACAGGAGAAGTTTGTTTTTTTTAGGATTAAGAATAAGTTGGATGTCAGTGATCCAAGTTTCAATAGCAGAGAATGATTCTTGTGCTAGGTGTTGTAGGGTGTTGACAGATGGGGCTGCGCAGATGAGACAGAGCATGCTTGGTAGAGGTATATAGATTGTTTGTAAAGATAGTGAAAAGTAGTGGGACTAATATTGAGCCTTGTGGTACTCCTGAAGAGTAAGGAAGAGTTAGGGAGAGGAGGGGATAATTCATTGTGCCATTGTACCGATTGTTGTCTGTCTGATAGGTAGCTATTGAACCAGGAGATAGTTGGGGAAGTAAAGGATAGAGAATGAAGGGCATCCACTAGTTTAGGGTATGAGACCATGTCAAATGCTTTTGAGAGGTCTAAAAAGATAGCAGATACATAGTTGTTGTTTCTATGTTGATTAACCACATTGGTGAAGGAAAGAAGAGCAGACGTTGTTCTATGGTGAGGGCGGAATTCGTGTTGGGTGGAGGAGAGACGATTGTTTGTATCTAGGAATTGCATAACTTGTGAGTGTACGCATTTCTCTAGGAGCTTAGATAAGGGGGAAAGAATAGCTATTGGCCGATAGTTGGAAAAGTCATAAGATTTACCACCTTTGTGAAGAGGTATAATGTAGGATATTTTTCATGGTTATGGAACATAAGCTTCCTGAATGGACCTGTTTATTAGGATTGATACTGGGTAATATAGAGAGTCAGTGGCTATTCTGAGGAAGTTATCGGGTATACCGTCTGCTGCTAGTGTGGTAGGTTTTAGTCTGAGGAGGAGGTTTCTACTTTTTGATGTAGGGACAGGAGAGAGAGAGAAGGATGGTTGGTTGGTAGGATTGCTAGGAGTGTTCCCAGCAGTTGTGGTTGATGAGGTATTAATGCTTGTTAGCTGGTTGGACAGAGTTTGGGTTGAGTTTACGAAATGAGAGTTAAGCTAGGAGGCTATATCTTTGCTGTTAGTATATGGGGAGGTGGGGGTAGTAATTGTTCCAGGTTTTAGTAGGGACTTGATAGTATGCCAAATTTTTTTGGGATTTTTTGAGTATTTGTTTTGGAGACCTAGGAAGTAGTTTTGTTTGTCTAGTTTGGTTTGTTTCTTGGCTAGATTCCTAAGTTCTTTATACGTTTGCTTGGTATAGGTTCATAGGTTCATAGATTAGTAATAAGCTAACTGCCCTTGTGAGCCATTTTAAGCCTAGCCAATTATCCCTCGTGAGACTCAAACCCTAAACCTTGTGCTTGTAAGGCAAACACCTTAACTATTAGGCCACCCTCCCAACCCCCTATCAGAGTTGTCTTGTTTCCATTGCTTCTAGGCCTTGTCTCTGTTTTTTAGAAGGGCGCTTGTGTCCCAACTTAACCATGGAGCATAGTTTGCTTTGGTTTTTCTCTTTCTTACTGGCGCAATGGAATTTAGAACTACGATAAATATATTATTAAAGTAGTCTACTGCCTGATCTAGGTGTAGGGTCTTTATAGGGTGCCAGTTACATTACTGGAGAATTGTGTTTAGGTTGTCTGGGGTTAGGTTACGATCATCCCTGATGTATCTATAGGTTATGGGTTTAGGAGTATTAGTTTGTTTCCTAAGGAGGAAAGTGGGGAGATGGTCACTGAGTACATCTGGTAAGGATCCAGCCTGATAGTGATGTTTGGGGTTATTTACTAGTGATCAATGAATAATGGTTTGTTTATGTTTTTTTTTTGTCTATTCTGGTGGGGTCTTGAATTAGTTGTGTGAAACTGTAGAGGTTAATACTGTTAGTAGGGTTGTTGGAGATGCAGGCTTTCCAGTCAGTATTGAGGTCACCTAATAAAATTGCTTCTTGAGGGGAGTTTTGATTCAACCATTGAAGGGTTTTTTTCTATAGCTGGGGAGTTATTTCCAGGAGGAATGTAGCAACAAAGGATGTTAATTTTTTTTTCATTGTTTATTGATAGGATAAAGCCTATGGTTTCGGCGTTTTGAAATATTGGTAAAGGGGTGTGAAATGGCTGGAGGTTTATTTCATTTTTGAATAGAATTGTGACTCCACCACCTTTCCTATTTTTTTCAATCTAGCCTTAAGCTGTTGTAACCTGATGGTAGAATTTCATCGCTAGGGATATGTGGTTTCAGCCAGGTCTCGGTAATGGTTAGAATGTCCTTTGAAATATATGTAATGCAATGAAATCCCATCAATCCCTAAACCCCTAACAAAATTTTCCAAGGCAAATTACCTTATAGAGCAGGTAATTCTAAAGCTTCCCCTACCCCCAAAACATGGAAGCCTATGTAAAAGTATACATGGATGCCCTGTACAATCACTTAAACAACTGCATAGAAATGGCAATACCCAACCAAACTAAAGCCAGATGTAGCCAGAAAAACAAGTCACTCTGGTGGACCCCTGGCATAAATAGATTGTACAACAGAAAGAAGAAATCCCTGTCTATAAGTAAGTGGAAGGGTGTACAACAGAGAAAAAAGATCCCTCATTAGTCATAACAGGCAAATCAGGGAACTAGTACAGGCAGGATGGAGTGGGTGGAGAAGAGTGTCTGGAGTGATTTGTGATAGACATGTACCAGTAAGAGTGAAAGGGAAGGCCTACAAAAGGGTAGTGAGACCAGCCATGTTATATGGGTTGGAGACAGTGGCATTGACAAAAAGGCAGGAGTCAGAGCTGGATGTGGCAGAATTAAAGATGTTAAGATTTGCACTGGGTGTAATGAGGGTGGACAGGATTAGGAATAAGTATATTAGAGGGTCAGCCCAGTTTGGACAGTTTAGAGACAAAGCCAGAGAGGCAAGATTACATTGGTTTAGACATGTGCTGAGGAGAGATGTTGGGTATATTGGGAAAATGATGCTAAGGATGGAGCTGCCAGGTAAGAGGAAAAGAGGAAGGCCTAAGATAAGGTGTATGGATGTGGTAAGTGAGGACATGCAGGTGGTTGGTGTGACAGAACAAGATGCAGAGGACAGGAAGAAATGGAAATGGATGATCCGCTGTGGTGACCCCTAATGGGAACAGCAGAAAGAAAAAGAGGAAGAAGAAGTCAAGTCCTCAAAAATGCAAGACTAAAACAGTCTCCCAAGCAAAGGATAACCACAAAGCATTTGTTAATTGTGTCCAAAGTGTTAAGGGAAACACTCAACAATGTGCTGAGTTGGCAGTGGATGGCACTACCTATACTCAACCAGAAGAAATAGCAAACCTGCTGGTAAATAAATTCAGCTCACATTTCACCCCCTCATCACCTTGGTCAGTACCTTTGAAATATCCCCTACCATTCCTTTGCCTGTTATCACAAAAGAACAGGTCATCACTGTGCTCTCTAAAGCTAGAAACATTGTATCAATGGGCCCTGATGGAATCCCAGGATGCCTATTAAATAGCTTGATGCATGATCTAGCAGATCCACTCAGATCTCTATTTAACCGCAGTCTTCAGGCAGGCTTTGTCTCAGTAGAGTGGAGGACAGCAACATCCCTCTGCACAAGGGGAGACCATCAATGGACCCAGGAAACTAGTGACCCATAAGTTTGACTAACTTCATATGCAAGGCTGTGGAAAGGATAATCATGGACCTGATTAAAACAACATAGGAAATCTCCAGACTATAGACTCAATACAGTTTGGCTTCATTAAGCACAGGTCCTACCTGTTCAATCTGGTAGACTTCTTTAAGACCTTGACCTGGCCAAGACATTAGACACAATACCCCACTCAGACAGTCAGAAATTATAAATAAACTCACAAAAGTGGGCATAAACCTCTATGTCACCAGATGGATA